>NC_052345.1:1431308-1731308 GCF_016432855.1 Salvelinus namaycush
TTGGACGTATCTACGTGTCAGTGGCCCTACTCTGACTACCCAGCACCACTATATTACTACTATAATAGTGATGAACTCCTGTCTCTCCTCTAGGTGTCGTATCTACAGTGTCGGTGGCCCTACTCTGACACCCAGCACCACTATATTACTACTATAATAGTGATGAACTCTGTCTTCTGCTGTCTCTCTCTAGTGGTCGTATCTACATGTCGGTGCCCTACTCTGACTACCCAGCACCACTATATTACTACTATAATAGTGGATGAACTCTGTCTCTCCTCTAGGTGGTCTATCTACAGTGTCGTGCCCTACTCTGACTACCCAGCACCACTATATTACTACTATATAGTGATGAACTCCTGTCTCTCCTCTAGGTGGTCGTATCTACAGTGTCGGGGCCCTACTCTGACTACCCAGCACCACTATATTACTACTATATAGTGATGAACTCTGTCTCTCTGCTGTCTCTCCTCTAGTGGTCGTATCTACAGTGTCGTGCCCTACTCTGACTACCCCACACCACTATATTACTACTATAATAGTAGAGAACTCTGTCTCTCTCCTCTAGGTGGTCGTATCTACAGTGTCGGTGCCCTACTCTGACTACCCCAGCACCACTATATTACTATAAATGTGATGAACTCTGTCCTCTCCTCTAGGTGGTCGTATCTACAGTGTCGGTGCCCTACTCTGACTACCCACACCCACTATATTACTACTATAATAGTGATGAACTCTGTCCTCTCCTCTAGGTGGTCTATCTACAGTGTCGGTGCCCTACTCTGACTACCCAGCACCACTATATTACTACTATAATAGTGATGAACTCTGTCTCTCTGCTGTCTCTCCTCTAGGTGGCGTATCTACAGTGTCGGTGCCCTACTCTGACTACCCAGCACCACTATATTACTACTATAATAGTGATGAACTCTGTCTCTCTCTCTGCTGTCTCTCCCAGTGTCGTATCTACAGTGTCGGTGCCCTACTCTGACTACCCAGCACCACTATATTACACTATAATAGTGATGAACTCTGTCTCTGCTGTCTCTCCTCTAGGTGGTCGTATCTACAGTGTCGTGCCCTACTCTGACTCCCAGCACCACTATATTACTACTATAATAGTGATGAACTCTGTCTCTCTGCTGTCTCTCCTCTAGTGGTCTATCTACAGTGTCGTGCCCTACTCTGACTACCCAGCACCACTATATTACTATATAATAGTGATGAACTCTGTCTCTCTGCTGTCTTCCTCTAGGTGGTCATACTACAGTGTCGGTGCCCTACTCTGACTACCCAGCACCACTATATTACTACTATAATGAGGAACTCTGTCTCCTCTGTCTCTCCTCTAGGTGGTCGTATCTACAGTGTCAGTGCCCTACTCTGACTACCCCAGCACCACTATATTACTACTATAATAGTGATGAACTCTGTCTCTCCTCTAGGTGGTCGTATCTACAGTGTCGTGCCCTACTCTGACTACCCCAGCACCACTATATTACTACTATAATAGTGATGAACTCTGTCTCTCGCTGTCTCTCCTCAGGTGGCGTATCTACAGTGCGCGTGCCCTACTCTGACTACCCCAGCACCACTATATTACTACTATAATAGTGATGAACTCTGTCTCTCTGCTGTCTCTCCTCTAGGTGGTCGTATCTACAGTGTCGGTGCCCTACTCTGACTACCCAGCACCACTATATTACTACTATAATAGTGATGAACTCTGTCCTCTGCTGTCTCTCCTCTAGGTGGTCGTATCTACAGTGTCGGTGCCCTACTCTGACTACCCAGCACCACTATATTACTACTATAATAGTGATGAACTCTGTCTCTCCTCTAGGTGGTCGTATCTACAGTGTCGGTGCCCTACTCTGATACCCAGCACCACTATATTACTACTATAATAGTGATGAACTCTGTCTCTCTGCTGCTCTCAGGTGGACGTATCTACAGTGTCGGTGCCCTACTCTGACTACCCCAGCACCACTATATTACTACTATAATAGTGATGAACTCTGTCTCTCCTCTAGGTGGTCGTATCTACAGTGTCGTGCCCTATCTGACTACCCAGCCCACTATATTACTACTATAATATTGATGAACTCGTGTCCTCCTCCTCCTAGGTGGTCGTATCTACAGTGTCGTGCCCTACTCTGACTACCCAGCACCACTATATTACTACTATAATAGTGATGAACTCTGTCCTCTGCTGTCTCTCCTCTAGTGGCGTATTACAGTGTCGGTGCCCTACTCTGACTACCCAGCACCACTATATTACTACTATAATAGTGATGAACTCTGTCTCTCTGCTGTCTCTCCTCTAGGTGGTCGTATCTACAGTGTCAGTGCCCTACTCTGACTACCCAGCACCACTATATTACTACTATAATAGTGATAAACTCTGTCTCTCTCTGTCTCTCCTCTAGGTGGCGTATCTACAGTGTCGGTGCCCTACTCTGACTACCCCAGCACCACATATCTACTATAATAGTGATGAACTCTGTCTCTCTGCTGTCTCTCCTCTAGGTGGTCGTATCTACAGTGTCGTGCCCTACTCTGACTACCCAGCACCACTATATTACTACTATAATAGTGATGAACTCTGTCTCTTCCTCTAGGTGGTCGTATCTACAGTGTCGGTGCCCTACTCTGACTACCCAGCACCACTATATTACTACTATAATAGTGATGAACTCTGTCTCTCTGCTGTCTCTCCTCTAGGTGGTCATCTTACAGTGTCGGTGCCCTACTCTGACTACCCAGCACCACTATATTACTACTATAATAGTGATGAACTCTGTCTCTCTGCTGTCTCTCCTCTAGGTGGTCATATCTACAGTGTCGGTGCCCTACTCTGACTACCCAGCACCACTATATTACTACTATAATAGTGATGAACTCTGTCTCTCTGCTGTCTCTCCTCTAGGTGGTCTATCTACAGTGTCGGTGCCCTACTCTGACTACCCAGCACCACTATATTACTACTATAATAGTGATGAACTCTGTCTCTCTGCTGTCTCTCCTCTAGGTGGCGTATCTACAGTGTCGTGCCCTACTCTGACTACCCAGCACCACTATATTACTATATAATAGTGATGACTCTGTCTCTCTCTCTGTCTCTCCTCTAGTGGTCGTATCTACAGTGTCGGTGCCCTACTCTGATTACCCCACACACTATATTACTACTATAATAGTGATGAACCTCTGTCTCTCCTCTAGGTGGTCGATCTACAGTGTCGGTGCCTACTCTAACTACCCCAGCACCACTATATTACTACTATATAGTGATGAACTCTGTCTCTCCTCTAGGTGGCGTATCTACAGTGTCGGTGCCTACTCTGACTACCCCAGCACCACTATATTACTACTATAATATTGATGAACTCTGTCTCTCTGCTCTCTCTCTAGGTGGTCGTACTACGTGTCGGGGCCCTACTCTGACTACCCAGCACACTATATTACTACTATAATAGTGATGAACTCTGTCTCTCTGCTGTCTCTCCTCTAGGTGGTCGTATCTACAGTGTCGGTGCCCTACTCTGACTACCCAGCACCACTATATTACTACTATAATAGTGATGAACTCTGTCTCTCCTCTAGGTGGTCGTATCTACAGTGTCGGTGCCCTACTCTGACTACCCCAGCACCACTATATTACTACTATAATAGTGATGAACTCTGTCTCTCTGCTGTCTCTCCTCTAGGTGGTCGTATCTACAGTGTCGGTGCCCTACTCTGACTACCCAGCACCACTATATATACTATAATAGTGATGAACTCTGTCTCTCTGTCTCTCCTCTAGGTGGCGTATCTACAGTGTCGGTGCCCTATCTGACTACCCCAGCACCACTATATTACTACTATAATAGTGATGAACTCTGTCTCTCTGCTGTCTCTCCTCTAGGTGGTCGTATCTACAGTGTCGGTGCCCTACTCTGACTACCCCACCACTATATTACTACTATAATAGTGATGAACTCTGTCTCTCCTCTAGTGGTCGTATCTACATGTCGGTGCCCTACTCTGACTACCCAGCACCACTATATTACTACTATAATAGTGATGAACTCTGTCTCTCTGCTGTCTCTCCTCTAGGTGGACGTATCTACAGTGTCGGTGCCCTACTCTGACTACCCCAGCACCACTATATTACTACTATAATAGTGATGAACTCTGTCTCTCCTCTAGGTGGTCGTATCTACAGTGTCGGTGCCCTACTCTGACTACCCAGCACCACTATATTACTACTATAATAGTGATGAACTCTGTCTCTCTGCTCTCAGGTGGTCGTATCTACAGTGTCGTGCCCTACTCTGACTACCCAGCAACCACTATATTACTACTATAATAGTGATGAACTCTGTCTCTCTGCTGTCTCTCCTCTAGTGGTCGTATCTACAGTGTCAGTGCCCTACTCTGACTACCCAGCACCACTATATTACTACTATAATAGTGATGAACTCTGTCTCTCCTCTAGGTGGTCGTATCTACTGTCGGTGCCCTACTCTGACTACCCCAGCACCACTATATTACTACTATAATAGTGATGAACTCTGTCTCTCTCTGCTGTCTCTCCTCTAGGTGGTCGTATCTACAGTGTCGGTGCCCTACTCTGACTACCCAGCACCACTATATTACTACTATAATAGTGATGAACTCTGTCTCTCTGCTGTCTCTCTCTAGTGGTCGTATCTACAGTGTCGGTGCCCTACTCTGACTACCCAGCACCACTATATTACTACTATAATAGTGATGAACTCTGTCTCTCTGCTGTCTCTCCTCTAGGTGGTCGTATCTACAGTGTCGGTGCCCTACTCTGACTACCCAGCACCACTATATTACTACTATAATAGTGATGAACTCTGTCTCTCTGCTGTCTCTCTCTAGGTGGACGTATCACAGTGTCGGTGCCCTACTCTGACTACCCCAGCACCACTATATTACTACTATAATAGTGATGAACTCTGTCTCTCTGCTGTCTCTCCTCTAGGTGGTACTGATCTACAGTGTCGTGCCCTACTCTGACTACCCAGCACCACTATATTCTACTATAATAGTGATGAACTCTGTCTCTCTGCTGTCTCTCCTCTAGGTGCGTATCTACAGTGTCGGTGCCCTACTCTGACTACCCCAGCACCACTATATTACTACTATAATAGTGATGAACTCTGTCTCTCCTCTAGGTGGTCGTATCTACAGTGTTCGGTGCCCTACTCTGACTACCCCAGCACCACTATATTACTACTATAATAGTGATAACTCTGTCTCTCTGCTGTCTCTCCTCTAGGTGGTCGTATCTACAGTGTCGTGCCCTACTCTGACTACCCAGCACCACTATATTACTACTATAATAGTGATGAACTCTGTCTCTCTGCTGTCTCTCCTCTAGGTGGTCGTATCTACAGTGTCGGTGCCCTACTCTGACTACCCAGCACCACTATATTACTACTATAATAGTGATGAACTCTGTCTCTCTGCTGTCTCTCCTCTAGGTGTCGTATCTACAGTGTCGGTGCCTACTCTGACTACCCCAGCACCAATATTACTACTATAATAGTGATGAACTCTGTCTCTCTCTGCTAGGTGGCGTATCTACAGTGTCGGTGCCCTACTCTGACTACCCAGCACCACTATATTACTACTATAATAGTGATGAACTCTCTCTCTGCTGTCTCTCCTCTAGGTGGCGTATTACAGTGTCGGTGCCCTACTCTGACTACCCAGCACCACTATATTACTACTATAATAGTGATGAACTCTGTCTCTCTGCTGTCTCTCCTCTAGGTCGTATCTACAGTGTCGGTGCCCTACTCTGACTACCCAGCACCACATATTACTACTATAATAGTATGAACTCTGTCTCTCTGCTGTCTCTCCTCTAGGTGGTCGTATCTACAGTGTCGGTGCCCTACTCTGACTACCCCAGCACCACTATATTACTACTATAATAGTGATGAACTCTGTCTCTCTGCTGTCTCTCCTCTAGGTGGCGTATCTACAGTGTCGGTGCCCTACTCTGACTACCCAGCACCACTATATTACTACTATATAGTTGATGAACTCTGTCTCTCTGCTGTCTCTCCTCTAGGTGGTCATATCTACGTGTCGGTGCCCTACTCTGACTACCCAGCACCACATATTTACTACTATAATAGTGATGAACTCTGTCTCTCCTCTAGGTGTCGTATCTACAGTGTCGGTGCCCTACTCTGACTACCCCAGCACCACTATATTACTACTATAATAGTGATGAACTCTGTCTCTCCTCTAGGTGGTCATATCTACAGTGTCGGTGCCCTACTCTGACTACCCAGCACCACTATATTACTACTATAATAGTGATGAACTCTGTCTCTCCTCTAGGTGGTCGTATCTACAGTGTCGGTGCCCTACTCTGACTACCCAGCACCACTATATTACTACTATAATGTGATGAACTCTGTCTCTCTGCTGTCTCTCCTCTAGGTGGTCGTATCTACAGTGTCGTGCCCTACTCTGACTACCCGCACCACTATATTACTACTATAATAGTGATGAACTCTGTCTCTCTGCTGTCTCTCCTCTAGGTGGTCGTATCACAGTGTCGGTGCCCTACTCTGACTACCCAGCACCACTATATTACTACTATAATAGTGATGAACTCTGTCTCTCTCTAGGTGGTCGTATCTACAGTGTCGTGCCCTACTCTGACTACCCACAGCACCACTATATTACTACTATAATAGTGATGAACTCTGTCTCTCCTCTAGGTGGTCGATCTACAGTGTCGTGCCCTACTCTGACTACCCAGCACCACTATATTACACTATAATAGTGATGAACTCTGTCTCTCTGCTGTCTCTCCTCTAGGTGGTCATATCTACAGTGTCGTGCCCTACTCTGACTACCCAGCACCACTATATTACTACTATAATAGTGATGAACTCTGTCTCTCTCTCCTCTAGGTGGTCGTATCTACAGTGTCAGTGCCCTACTCTGACTACCCAGCACCACTATATTACTACTATAATATTGATGAACTCTGTCTCTCTGCTGTCTCTCCTCTAGGTGGCGTATCTACAGTGTCGGGGCCCTACTCTGACTACCCAGCACCACTATATTACTACTATAATAGTGATGAACTCTGTCTCTCTGCTGTCTCTCCTCTAGGTGGTCGTATCTACAGTGTCGGTGCCCTACTCTGACTACCCAGCACCACTATATTACTACTAATAGTTGATGAACTCTGTCTCTCTGCTGTCTCTCCTCTAGGTGGTCGTATCTACAGTGTCTTGCCCTACTCTGACTACCCAGCACCACTATATTACTACATAATAGTGATGAACTCTGTCTCTCTGCTGTCTCTCCTCTAGGTGGTCGTATCTACAGTGTCGGTGCCCTCTCTGACTCCCCAGCACCACTATATTACTACTATAATAGTGATGAACTCTGTCTCTCTGCTGTCTCTCCTCTAGGTGTCGTTCTACAGTGTCGTGCCTACTCTGACTTCCCCAGCACCACTATATTACTACTATAATAGTGATGAACTCTGTCTCTCCTCTAGGTGGACGTATCTACCCAGTGTCGGTGCCCTACTCCAACTGCCCCAGCAGCACCAGTAAGACCAGCGTCACCCTCTCCCTGGTCATGCCCTCTCAGGGGGGTACCCTCACCAACGGGACCAACACAGCCTCCACTTTGGAGGAGGGCACACCCACACACACACCTGGGTAATATATATAATATATGCCATGTATCCATAGCAACTCACCCAAAGCGTGCACACACCAAGCTAATAACACACACAAACTCACCACAGGACTACACAGCTGTCTTTCCTGGAAGATACAAATGCAGGCATGCTCACACACATACTAGAATGGGTGAATGGCCAACACATCATATCACAATATTGTGTCATTTGTGTGATGTTTGTGAATAGAAGACTGTGTTTTATGAGTAGTGCATGCCTACTTGACACAGATGAAATGAAGTGATTTGACTAGGCGTTTCTCCGTTCTGATGGTTGTATAGCACACTAGGACAAACTGTTCTGATGGTTTGTATACACACTAGGACAAGACTGTTCTGATGGTTGTATAACACACTAGGACAGACTGTTCTGATGGTTTGTCTACACACTAGGACAAGACTGTTCTGATGGTTGTATACACACTAGGACAAGACTGTTCTGATGGTTGTATACACACTAGGACAAGACTGTTCTGATGGTGTATACACCTAGGACGACGCTGTTTCTGATGGCTGTATACCACTAGGACAAGATGTTCTGATGGCTGTATACACACTAGGACAAGACTGTTCTGATGGTTTGTATACACACCTAGACAAGACTGTTCTGATGGTTGTATCACACTAGGACAAGACGTTCTATGTTGGTTTGTATACACACTAGGACAATACTGTTCTGATGGTTGTATACACACTAGGACAAGACTGTTCTGATGGTTGTATACACACTAGGACAAACTGTTCTGATGGTTTATACACACTAGACAAGACTTGTTCTATGGTTGTATCACACTAGGACAACTTCTGATGGTTGTATACACACTAGGACAAGACGTTCTGATGGCTTGTATACACCACTAGGACAAGACTGTTCTGATGGTTGTATACACACTAGGACAAGACTGTTCTGATGGTTGTATACACCACGAGGCCAAGACTGTTCTGATGTTGTATACACACTAGGACAAGACTGTTCTGATGGTTGTATACACACTAGGACACAACTGTCTGATGGTTGTATACACACTAGGACAAGACTGTTTCTGATGCGTTGTAATACACAACTAGGACAAGACTGTTCTGATGGTTGTATAACACACTAGGACAAGACTGTTCTGATGGTTGTATACACACTAGGACAAGACTGTTCTGATGGTTGTATACACACTAGGACAAGACTGGTCTGATGGTGTGATACACACTAGGACAAGACTGTTCTGATGGTTGTATACACACTAGGACAAGACTGTTCTGATGGTTTGTATACACACTAGACAAGACTGTTCTGATGGTTGTATACACACTAGGACAAGACTGTTCTGATGGCTGTATACACACTAGGACAAGACTGTTCGATGGCTGTATACACACTAGGACAAGACTGTTTCTGATGGTTGTATACACACTAGGACAAGACTGTTCTGATGGTTGTATACACACTAGGACAAGACTGTTCTGATGGCTGTATACACACTAGGACAAGACTGTTCTGATGGTTGTATACACACTAGGACAAGACTGTTCTGATGGCTGTATACACACTAGGACAAGACTGTTCTGATGGCTGTATACACATCTAGGACAAGACTGTTCTGATGGTTTATACACACTAGGACAAGACTGTTCTATGGTTGTATACACACTAGGACAAGACTGTTCTGATGTTTGTATACACACTAGGACAAGACTGTTCTGATGGTGTTATACACACTAGGACAAGACTGTTCTGATGGTTGTATACACACTAGGACAAGACTGTTCTGATGGTTGTATACACACTAGGACAAGACTGTTCTGATGGTTGTAACACACTAGGACAAGACTGTTCTGATGGTTGTATACACACTAGGACAAGACTGTTCTGATGGTGTATACACACTAGGACAGAACTGTTCTGATGGTGTATACACACTAGGACAAGACTGTTCTGATGGTTGTATACACACTAGGACAAGACTGTTCTGATGGTTGTATACACACTAGGACAAGACTGTTCTGATGGTTGTATACACACTAGGACAAGACTGTTTCTGATGGTTGTATACACACTAGGACAAGACTGTTCTGATGGTGTATACACACTAGGACAAAGACTGTTCTGATGGTTGTATACACACTAGGACAAGCCTGTTCTGATGGTTGTATACACACTAGGACAAGACTGTTCTGATGGTTGTATACACACTAGGACAAGACTGTTCTGATGGTTGTATACACACTAGGACAAGACTGTTCTGATGGTTGTATACACACTAGGACAAGACTGTTCTGATGGTTGTATACACACTAGGACAAGACTGTTCTGATGGTTGTATACACACTAGACAAGACTGTTCTGATGGTGTATACACACTAGGACAAGACTGTTTCTGATGGCTGTATACACACTAGGACAAGACTGTTCTGATGGTTGTATACACACTAGGAACAACTGTTCTGATGGTTGTATACACACTAGGACAAGACTGTTCTGATGGTTGTATACACACTAGGACAAGACTGTTTCTGACTGGTTGTATACACACTAGGACAAGACTGTTCTGATGGTTGTATACACACTAGGACAAGACTGTTCTGATGGTTGTATACACACTAGGACAAGACTGTTCTGATGGTTGTATACACACTAGGACAAGACTGTTCTGATGGTTGTATACACACTAGGACAAGACTGTTCTGGATGGTTGTATACACACCTAGGACAAGACTGTTCTGATGGTTTATACACACTAGGACAAGACTGTTCTGATGGTTGTATACACCACTAGGACAAGACTGTTCTGATGGTTTTATACACACTAGGACAAGACTGTTTCTGATGGTGTGTATACACACTAGGACAAGACTGTTCTGATGGTTGTATACACACTAGGACAAGACTGTTTGATGGTTGTATACACACTAGGACAAGACTGTTCTGATGGTTGTATACCACTAGGACAAGACTGTTCTGATTGCTGTATACACACTAGGACAAGACTGTTCTGATGGCTGTATACACACTAGGACAAGACTGTTCTGATGGTTGTTACACACTAGGACAAGACTGTTCTGATGGTGTATACACACTAGGACAAGACTGTTCTGATGGTTGTATACACACTAGGACAAGACTGTTCTGATGGTTGTAATACACACTAGGACAAGACTGGAATGTCACGGTCTCTGACATCCACCCCGCTGTCACGGTCTCTGATTGACATCCACCCCACTGTCACGGCTCTGACTGACATCACCCCACTGTCACGGTCTCTGATTGACATCCACCCACTGTCACGGTCTCTGATTGACATCCACCCACTGTCACGGTCTCTGATTGACATCCACCCCACTGTCACGGTCTCTGACTGACATCCACCCCACTGTCACGGTCTCTGACATCCACCCCACTGTCACGGTCTCTGACATCCACCCCACTGTCACGGTCTCTGGCTGACATCCACCCCACTGTCACGGTCTCTGACTGACATCCACCCCACTGTCACGGTCTCTGACTGACATCCACCCCACTGTCACGGTCTCTGACATCCACCCCACTGTCACGGTCTCTGACTGACAACCACCCCACTGTCACGGTCTCTGACATCCACCCCACTGTCACGGTGTCTGATTGACATCCACCCCACATGTCACGGTCTCTGACGGACATCCACCCCACTGTCACAGTCTCTGATTGACATCCACCCCACTGTCACGATCTCTGATTGACATACCACCCCACTGTCACGGTCTCTGACATCCACCCCACTGTCACGGTCTCTGACTGACATCCAACCCCACTGTCACGGTCTCTGATTGACATCCACCCCACTGTCACGGTCTCTGATTGACATCCACCCCACTGTCACGGTTTCTGATTGACATCCACCCCACTGTCACGGTCTCTGACTGACATCCACCCCACTGTCACGGTCTCTGACTGACACCCACCCCACTGTCACGGTCTCTGAATGACATCCACCCCACTGTCACGGTCTCTGCTGACATCCACCCCACTGTCACGGTCTCTGACTGACATCCACCCCACTGTCACGGTCTCTGGCTGACATCCCCCCACTGTCACGGTCCTCTGACTGACATCCACCCCACTGTCACGGTCTCTGATTGACCCCTACTGTCAGTCCTACATCCACCCACTGTCACGGTCTCTGACATCCACCCCACTGTCACGGTCCTCTGACTGACAACCACCCCACTGTCACGGTCTCTGGACTGACATCCACCCACTGTCACGGTCTCTGATTGACATCCACCCCACTGTCACGGTCTCTGACTGACATCACCCCACTGTCACGGTCTCTGATTGACATCCACCCCACTGTCACGGTCTCTGATTGACATCCACCCCACTGTCACGGTCTCTGATTGACATCCACCCACTGTCACGGTCTCTGACTGACATCCACCTCACTGTCACGGTCTCTGACATCCACCCCCACTGTCACGGTCTCTGGCTGACATCCACCCCACTGTCACGGTCTCTGACTGACATCCACCCCACTGTCACGGTCTCTGACATCCACCCCACTGTCACGGTCTCTGACTGACAACCACCCCACTGTCACGGTCTCTGATTGACATCCACCCCACTGTCACGGTCTCTGACTGACATCCACCCCACTGTCACGGTCTCTGGCTGACATCCACCCCACTGTCACGGTCTCTGGCTGACATCCACCCCACTGTCACGGTCTCTGGCTGACATCCACCCCACTGTCACGGTCTCTGACTGACATCCACCCCACTGTCACGGTCTCTGATTGACATCCACCCCACTGTCACGGTCTATTGACATCCACCCCCACTGTCACGGTCTCTGACATCCACCCCACTGTCACGGTCTCTGACTGACAACCACCCCACTGTCACGGTCTCTGGCTGACATCCACCCCACTGTCACGGTCTCTGATTGACATCCACCCCACTGTCACGGTCTCTGACTGACATCACCCCACTGTCACGGTCTCTGATTGACATCCACCCCACTGTCACGGTCTCTGATTGACATCCACCCCACTGTCACGGTCTCTGATTGACATCCACCCCACTGTCACGGTCTCTGATTGACATCCACCCCACTGTCACGGTCTCTGACTGACATCCACCCCACTGTCACGGTCTCTGACATCCACCCCACTGTCACGGTCTCTGGCTGACATCCACCCCACTGTCACGGTCTCTGACTGACATCCACCCCACTGTCACGGTCTCTGACATCCACCCCACTGTCACGGTCTCTGACTGACAACCACCCCACTGTCACGGTCTCTGATTGACATCCACCCCACTGTCACGGTCTCTGACTGACATCCAACCCACTGTCACGGTCTCTGGCTGACATCCACCCCACTGTCACGGTCTCTGGCTGACATCCACCCCACTGTCACGGTCTCTGACTGACATCCACCCACTGTCACGGTCTCTGATAGACATCCACTCCACTGTCACGGTCTCTGACTGACAACCACCCCACTGTCACGGTCTCTGACTGACATCCACCCCACTGTCACGGTCTCTGATTGACATCCACCCCACTGTCACGGTCTCTGACTGACATCCACCCCACTGTCACGGTCTCTGACATCCACCCCACTGTCACGGTCTCTGATTGACATCCACCCCACTGTCACGGTCTCTGACTGACATCCACCCCACTGTCACGGTCTCTGACATCCACCCCACTGTCACGGTCTCTGATTGACATCCACCCCACTGTCACGGTCTCTGACTGACATCCACCCCACTGTCACGGTCTCTGACTGACAACCACCCCACTGTCACGGTCTCTGATTGACATCCACCCCACTGTCACGGTCTCTGATTGACATCCACCCCACTGTCACGGTCTCTGATTGACATCCACCCCACTGTCACGGTCTCTGAGTGACAACCACCCCACTGTCACGGTCTCTGACTGACATCCACCCCACTGTCACGGTCTCTGATTGACATCCACCCCACTGTCACGGTCTCTGACTGACATCCACCCCACTGTCACGGTCTCTGACATCCACCCCACTGTCACGGTCTCTGATTGACATCCATCCCACTGTCACGGTCTCTGACTGACAACCACCCCACTGTCACGGTCTCTGATTGACATCCACCCCACTGTCACGGTCTCTGACTGACATCCACCCCACTGTCACGGTCTCTGACTGACAACCACCCCACTGTCACGGTCTCTGATTGACATCCACCCCACTGTCACGGTCTCTGATTGACATCCACCCCACTGTCACGGTCTCTGATTGACATCCACCCCACTGTCACGGTCTCTGACTGACAACCACCCCACTGTCACGGTCTCTGACATCCACCCCACTGTCACGGTCTCTGATTGACATCCACCCCACTGTCACGGTCTCTGACTGACATCCACCCCACTGTCACGGTCTCTGACATCCACCCCACTGTCACAGTCTCTGATTGACATCCACCCCACTGTCACGGTCTCTGGCTGACATCCACCCCACTGTCACGGTCTCTTACTGACATCCACCCCACTGTCATGGTCTCTGACTGACATCCACCCCACTGTCACGGTCTCTGATTGACATCCACCCCACTGTCACGGTCTCTGACATCCACCCCACTGTCACGGTCTCTGATTGACATCCACCCCACTGTCACGGTCTCTGACTGACATCCACCCCACTGTCACGGTCTCTGACATCCACCCCACTGTCACGGTCTCTGACTGACATCCACCCCACTGTCACGGTCTCTGATTGACATCCACCCCACTGTCACGGTCTCTGACTGACATCCACCCCACTGTCACGGTCTCTGACATCCACCCCACTGTCACGGTCTCTGACTGCACTGTCATTTAGGAATCAGTCACCCAACACTGCTGGCCTCTGACACACACCCAGGCACGCACACACACACACACTTAGGAACAGCGAAGAACTCAATGATATTAGCAGGAACCTTCATAACCTGTCTAACATTTTTGCATGAACGCTTGTAAAAGAGCTTGTATTGTTGCCAAGTCAATATGATTCTGTTTTAAACAGGCCATATAAAATATGTGCTTACAGGCCTTTTATACTTGCCAAGAGAAAATACATAAAGAGCTTGAAACAAATTAGCCAGAAAACTAAATGAACATGTTTCATAATTATGAATACTTTTATGATTTATTGTCATTTGTTAATTTTTTATGGAAAGATGGAGTGTAGAAAATGAAAGAGTGCAGCTTTATGGAATGATGCTGTCGGTTTTGTCTTTCATGAGGCTGGAAAAGTCACATGCATGTTTTTATGTATGGGAAACAGAGTGAATGGAAAAACAATGCCAACCAACCTACCATGACTACATCTTAATGATAGGCTGATAGTTTTAGCTCAACCAAACATAGTTGTCATCGTCTCCTAACCACACACCGGGTATCGACGTTGCCCTTTTAGGCACCGATCTAGGATCAGCTTACTCTTCCCCAATCCCAACCTTATCATTAGGACAACCACAAAACTGACCTTAGATCAGTGTCGGAACAACATCATCCTACTCCTTGTCCCACAGACCCACTCCGTATAGAAGTTCCCATAGACACAGATCTAGGATCAGTTTACCGACACTAAACCCAAACCATCAGGGAGAGAAGTCAAGCTGAACTGAGTATCTAGGGGCAACTTCATCCTCCTCTTATAACTCAAGCGGTAACCGCCCACGTTATGCCACACACACACCTGGCACACACACACACCTGGCACACACACACACCTGGCACACACACACCTGGCACACACACACACCTGGCACACACACACACACACCTGACACACACCTAACACACACACACACACACACCTGACACACACACACAAACACACACATCTGACACCTCCCACCCTTCATTTGTCCTCTGTCCCTCCCTGCAGGTGGAAGTGAACCCCTCGTTGGACATGGCTGAGTCAGACTTCCAGAACAACGTGATGCGTTGCCGCTGCAAGTACGATGGGGGACGCGTCTTCATGTTCGGCTGCCACGCAGGTGAGGGGGCTGCTTTACCCACACTGACCAACCACAGGACTTCCATCCCTCCTTCACTCCGTTACTTCTCACAATCAATTTCTACTTCATATCCACACAAAGATGTTATTCTTAAATATTTGTCGCGCTCCCTCTCTCTCACTCTCTCTTCCCTCCCTCTCCCTCCCTCCCTCCCTCCCTCTCCCTCTCTCTCTCTCTCTCTCTCTCTCTCTCTCTCTCAGGTGATGCATACAGTCCAGAGGTGGAGGATCTGTTTGAGCACCAGCGTCAGATCACCAACAACTTCCTCTAACCAACGGAACAACAGAATAACTAATGGGGGATCTCCATCCAACAGAACAACGAATGAGAGACTTCAGAACAACCAATCAACCAATGGGAGTTCTCAGGGCAGAGCTTCGGAACCACAGCTCATCTCAACTCACCCAATCAGGGGAGAGGAGCCGGAGGAGAACCAGGAAGCCGGGGTTGGAATGGACTGTGGGAGGGAGGGGGGAGGAAGGAAGAGGGGAGGGAGGGGGGGAATTGTTTCTGAAAAGGTCAAAGAAAGAATCACCTGAACGTCAAGCAATCATCGCACCTTCACCATCGCTAACCATATCTCTGAGAGAGTATGGACAAAGACGTATACAGGACTTATGGATAGTTGTGACACGTTTCTCAGTTGGAATCGGTCCGTATCAAGCTGTCACGTGTCACCATGGCAACATGGAGTTATTTACAGATTTGAAATGACGGAAAAACAACAAGGTAGTTCCCTAAGATTCAGACATACTATGGTTATGTAGCACAGGAGGCTGGTGGCATCTTAATTGGGGAGGATGGGCTGATAGTAATGGCTGCAACTGAATTAAATGGAACGGAATCAAACATATCAAACACGTGGTTTCCATGTGTTTAATACCATTCCATTCACTCCATTCCAGCCACTATTATGAGCCGTCCTCCCCTCACCAGCCTCCTGCGATACGTAGGAAGGTTACACTAAGGTAAATGAATGAGTATTACATGTATGTTCATCAAATCACAAACTGTGTATATTGTATAAGATGGTTGTACCTATTTAGTGACAATGGGGCAAAGCTACCTTGTTTAAAGGTACACTCAGTAAGATGGCATTGGCATATATTTTCATACAAAAAATTAGGACCTAAGGCTCTTTACCAAATGATACAACATAAATATACACATTAAACACAAAATATGTATACACACATTAGAATACAAGAACACAGTCATGGGAAGCACAAATAAAACATCACAAATCACCCAGAAAAACGGTTACATTCATCCACAAATAAAACCCCAATCAATACTTTCAATTGCCCGAACGGCACCAGAACATCAAGATGAAATGTATTTAGAATTTTGTTCCAGCAATACGGTGCATTAAAAACGAAAAGCCGATTTACCTAGCTTGCTGGAGACTCGAGGAACCTCAAGAGTTAACCAAGCCTGTGAACGGGTTAAATAACTCAGGTGTTAGATAAGACGGAAGTTTATGAAGTAGGGCCTTGTAAACAACAAGGGTGTCTTCCTGCTTGCAGACATTTTGAATTCTGTTTATATCTGTGTATGTGTATGTTATATGGCTGAGTCTACCTTTAAGTTGTCTATTGTCTTCTCAATCTCAGTCATGATCTTATAAGATAGTATAACAGAGGCATGGAAACGTATGACATTAGATTCGCATTTATGGTTGTCCGTTTTTGTCTGTCAAAAGTTCAACTCAAGTCAACTATTTTTGGAGGAGTTTTATACGCACAAAGGCCGTCATCTTGTACGTTTTCTTTCTAAAGACAATCATCTCGGTTGTCCATTTTCCATCAACGGGATGCCCTCCATTGAAAAACCATTGGCTCAAGCCATAGTTTTCTCACGCAAACTTTCTGTCTGGCCACAGCCTTAGTGATCAGGGCCCGGTTTCCCAAAAGCATCAAACCTTCCGTCTGGCCACAGCCTTAGTGATTGATCAGGGCCCGGTTTCCCAAAAGCAGTTTATCGTAGAACCGTAGGATCCTTGAGATGTTTTGGGGAAACCGGGCCTTGGTAGATTCTCTCGTCCTCTTGCCTGTTGTCCATCCATCATCAAATCAGATCACCTACTTCCTTTAAAAACTATCCTTCATGTGCTTTCATATATCTACTTCACAAATGCAGTATTTATGCAATACAAATGCAGTATTCGCTGTAAAAAAAAAAACGGTGTGTTTTTTGTTATATGGAAATTACATTGACAAGTATTTTTCATGGTGCTAACGTTTAGCCTTTAAAAAAAAATCTATATTGTAATGTTTTGCAAATGTTGTTTAAAATGACCTCTCTAGAGTATTGTCCTGTAGGTTTGTAATTTATACTTTAATATTATGTACTTTTGACTTCAAACGTTTTGTCCCTTTTGTAGTTGTGTTTTTCATAAGGTTGCAAAATTCTGGTAACTTTCCCACGAGTCCCAGGTTTTCCAGCAACCCCGGTTGGAAGATTCCTGGAATCAGCAGGAAATCTGGGAAATATAGGATTCCTACAACCGGGAATTTTGGAAAAGTTACCAGATTTTTTTATTTGTTTTTGCAACGCTAGTTTTGTATTGTTTATGTTTTATTACGATAAATCCTATAGTTGCTGTCATCAGTCTGTTTTAACACCAGTGAACCTCATCATACAGGTAGATATATTGGGACCATTGCACATAGGGCTCTGGTTAAAAGTAGTGCACTTTGTTTTGGGAATAGGGTGCCATTTGGAAGGCACAGTGGTTGTACCTAATAAGTAGTGCACCTGATACTTGGCAATGGTGGAGAACAATAAACATCAGATTTCCAAACGAAATGGCTCTTTTGGTACCTGGTCATTTGAGTGTATAACATTTGATGATTAATACTATCATTAGCTATATAAATGTACATTTAAACTCCTCATAATAAACCATGAGAAACCTTTCATTCATTCAAAAAGAGCCATGTGGATATAGAGCCCTGACCTCCATCCAGACCTAGGGAACATAGAGGCTTTACTGCCGTTTCCAACCTCAGACACACTGGGACATGTCCGCTTTTACTCAACCAATTAGGGCACGCACTCAATATGCTGCTTATTTTAGCTGCGGCATGCTGAGATGAGTGTGTTTAAGTTTTAGTCAGTGTCTAACTATAGCTGAAATGCTGTAGTCAGAAAAGGCTTATTTAGGCCATATTCAAATAAACAACCGCCAGAGGCTAAGAATACACATCAGGCCTCCCGTGTATTCAACAAGCCCCAGATCTGATTCATATTCATTCAGCGCCAAAACGGAAGAAAACAGACCGAAATAGTGAGGCGCAAACTGAACTTGTCCAATGAGGAATCTACATCGTTGATTTCCGTTGCAAAACGTTATGCACTAATGAATACGACCCTGGTCATTACATTAATTGGAGAAGCATCACAAAGGATATTGACTGGCAGAGCAACGTGAGTCCGATTCAACCTCCTCTCCTTCCTATTGCTTTCTCTTTCCCTCCTCCTATTCCCTCTCCTCCCAGTCTTCCTCTTCCCATCCCCCATCACCTCCTCCTCCTCCTATTCCCTCTCCTCCCAGTCTTCCTCTCCCGTCCCCCATCACCTCCTCCTCCTCCTATTCCCTCTCCTCCCAGTCTTCCTCTTCCCGTCCCCCATCACCTCCTCCTCCTCCTATTCCCTCTCCTCCCAGTCTTCCTCTTCCCGTCCCCATCACCTCCTCCTCCTCCTCCTATTCCCTCTCCTCCCAGTCTTCCTCTCCCGTCCCCCATCACCTCCTCCTATTCCCTCTCCTCCCAGTCTTCCTCTTCCCGTCCCCCATCACCTCCTCCTCCTCCTCCTATTCCCTCTCCTCCCAGTCTTCCTCTCCCGTCCCCCATCACCTCCCCCTATTCCCTCTCCTCCCAGTCTTCCTCTTCCCGTCCCCCATCACCTCCTCCTCCTCCCTCTCCTCCCAGTCTTCCTCTCCCCTCCCCCATCACCTCCTCCTATTCCCTCTCCTCCCAGTCTTCCTCTTCCCGTCCCCCATCACCTCCTCCTCCTCCTCCTATTCCCTCTCCTCCCAGTCTTCCTCTCCCGTCCCCCATCACCTCCTCCTATTCCCTCTCCTCCCAGTCTTCCTCTTCCCGTCCCCCATCACCTCCTCCTCCTCCTCCTATTCCCTCTCCTCCCAGTCTTCCTCTCCCATCCCCCATCACCTCCCCCTATTCCCTCTCCTCCCAGTCTTCCTCTTCCCGTCCCCCATCACCTCCTCCTCCTCCCTCTCCTCCCAGTCTTCCTCTTCCCGTCCCCCATCAGCTCCTCCTCCTCCTATTCCCTCTCCTTTTCTCTTCGAGGTGATTGATTAGGATCACCATGGCGACAGCTAGTCTTACTGGGGTCCGACACATAACGAAAAAAGACATTACAGATAAAATACATTACAATTTACATACATAAATCCTCATCTTAGCAGTATTAGGGATCTCTCACCAGAAACGCCATGACTCCGCGCACTACACTATATGGGCACTAGTCAAAGGTAGCGCACACCATAGGGAATAGGGTGACATTTGGGACTCAGTCGTCCTCTTCCTCCCTCCAGTCTTAAACACATGGTTGACACTGTGGTTAAACGGTTGCTTGGTAACTACTGTGTGTTCCAACCTACCAACCTCCACACCATGACACGTGGGCATTGGGTTGGCATGACAGCTGGCATCTCTCCCTATAAAGACCTCCACCACGTATGTGTGTGTGTCTGTGGTTCTCAAGACTGAAGATGAAAGTGTGGATTGGGACAAGCCCGAAGCAGCCCGGCTGGAGGGCCCGTTAGAGTGTGATTGCCAAGCTGGCAGCCCCGTGGCACGTTACCTCCTCATAAAGCCTAAAGCTCTGATATTACCATGGTCTGACCACAGATCTCACATCACGCTATGGCAGGGCAGGGCTGGGTGGGTGGGTGTCATAGTGGCTGTTTCCTTCAGTTCTATGTTTATTCTCTTGTTCCGTTTCCATAGTGTTTCTGGCTTACAGACGGACTCGGCATCACTGTCGAGGGTCCGTACGGGCCGGGATTCAATCCCATCGCGCTTTTTCATCTATGCACCTTTTAAAGGGCAATGTTCAACCAATGACAGGAGTTGACAGGAGTTGGAATGGAATTGCTCCCAACTCAAACAAAATATGCACAAACAGACAGGCAGCAAGGAGAGAGAGAGGGGCAGCAAGGAGAGAGAGAGAGGCAGCAAGGAGCAAGAGAGAGAGAGGCAGCAAGGAGCAAGAGAGAGAGAGGCAGCAAGGAGAGAGAGACAGCAAGGAGAGAGAGGCAGCAAGGAGCGAGAGAGGCAGCAAGGAGCAAGAGAGAGGCAGCAAGGAGAGAGAGAGAGGCAGCTAGGAGCGAGAGAGAGAGCGAGAGAGGCAGCAAGGAGCAAGAGAGAGGCAGCAAGGAGAGAGAGAGGCAGCAAGGAGAGAGAGAGAGAGAGAGAGAGGCAGCAAGGAGAGAGAGAGAGGCAGCAAGGAGAGAGAGAGAGGCAGCAAGGAGCGAGAGAGGCAGCAAGGAGCAAGAGAGAGGCAGCAAGGAGAGAGAGAGAGGCAGCTAGGAGCGAGAGAGAGCGAGAGAGGCAGCAAGGAGCAAGAGAGAGAGAGCGAGAGGCAGCAAGGAGCGAGAGAGAGAGAGAGAGAGCGAGAGGCAGCAAGGAGCGAGTAATATGGCCAAATGTATGACCATATTAGACACATATTTCCTTCAGATTACACAGATCCACAAAGAATTCAAAAACAAACCCAATTTTGATAAACTCCCATATCTACTGGGTGAAATACCATAGTAGCAAGATTTGTGACCTGTTGCCACAAGAAAAGGGCAACCAATGAAGAACAAACACCATTGCAAATACAACCCATATTTATGTTGATTCATTTTCCCTTTTGTACTTTAACTATTTGAAATGTCTTTATTGTTTTGGAACTTATGTGAGTGTAATGTTTACTGTTAATTTATTATTGTTAATTTCACTTTTGTTTATTATCTACTTCACTTGCTTTGCCAATGTTAACATGTTTCCCATGCCAATAAAGCCCCTTGAATTGAAATTGAGAGGCAACAAGCAGAGAGAGGCAGGACGGAGAGAGAGAGAGAGGCAGGGTGCAGAGAGAGAGAGAGGCAGGGCGGAGAGAGAGAGGCAGGGCGGAGAGGGAGAGGCAGGGCGGAGAGAGAGAGAGGCAGGGCACAGAGAGGGAGAGAGGCAGGGCGGAGAGGGAGAGAGAGGCAGGGCGGAGAGGGAGAGGCAGGGCGGAGAGAGAGAGAGAGGCAGGGCGGAGAGGGAGAGAGAGAGGCAGGGCGGAGAGGGAGAGAGAGAGGCAGGGCGGAGAGGGAGAGAGAGGGAGAGAGAGAGGCAGGGCGGAGAGGGAGAGAGAGAGAGAGAGAGAGAGAGGCAGGGCGCAGAGAGACAGAGAGGCAGGGCGGAGAGAGAGAGGCAGGGCGGAGAGAGAGAGGCAGGGCGGAGGGAGAGAGAGAGAGGCAGGGCGGAGAGAGAGAGAGAGAGGCAGGCGGAGAGAGAGAGAGAGAGGCAGGGCGGAGAGAGAGAGACGCAGGGCGGAGAGAGAGAGAGGGGCAGGGCGGAGAGAGAGAGAGGGGCAGGGCGGAGAGAGAGAGAGGGGCAGGGCGGAGAGAGAGAGAGGCAGGGCGGAGAGAGAGAGAGGGGCAGGGCGGAGAGAGAGAGAGGCAGGGCGGAGAGAGAGAGGCAGGGCGGAGAGAGAGAGGCAGGGCTGAGAGAGAGAGAGAGGCAGGGCGGAGAGCGAGAGAGGCAGGGCGGAGAGAGGCAGGGCGGAGAGAGGCAGGGCGGAGAGAGAGGCAGGGCGGAGAGAGAGGCAGGGCGGAGAGAGAGGCAGTGCGGAGAGGCAGGGCGGAGAGGCAGGGCGGAGAGAGGCAGGGCGGAGAGAGAGAGAGAGAGAGGCAGGGCGGAGAGAGGCAGGGCGGAGAGAGAGAGAGAGGCAGGACAAAGAGTTTAAAAATGATTTATTAAACCACCAATAAGAGAAAAACAGTGACAAACCCTGTTCACTGAACAATACAATAGGAAAAGAAAATACATTGTTTTTACAAAAACATTTTTACAAACGTTAGGGTGCAACGGAGACGTCATCATAATGTTATTTGGTGTATCGGTCCTCTCGTCATTATTAAGCCGTTAGATAGCTGGGCCCCGATGTCTCATTCGTCTCAGGGTAGAAGTGTTGATCTAGGATCAGTTTTGCCTTTTAGAACACAATGAATAAGATTATATGGACAGGTTGGGTCCTGGTCCTAGATCAGCTCTCCTACTCAGACGCTTGACACACTGCCCCTAAACAGTGTGCTTTAACACGAGCAGAAACTGGGGGAGGATGATTCAAGATACACTTCCTGACTGAGATTTTTTTTTTATAAGATTAATACATGTAACATAAATTAGGTCATAATTAGCTCCTCCCCATCAGCTGGTAATAAAACAATATAAAAAGTAAATAAAAACAGAATAGGATGGTATCAGGGTTGGGGTCAGTTTCATTTGAATTCCTGTCAATTCAGGAAGTACAGCGAAAATCCAATTCGACCTCTCCTCAATGCTTTTCAATGAGGATCATGTGGAATTGGAAAGCGATTCAGTTTCTGAACTGACTGGAATCTAAATGGGACTGACCCCAACCCTGGAGGGTACATCACCTTACTGTTTAACTGTCACTGTCTAGCATCCGCTGGTGGTTATGGACAACATCACGTCTTACACAGGGCCAACAGTGTGCCTTATGTGTGCAGGGTTTTGTTCCAGCCCACCACTAAAAAAAACAAATGAAACTATTCTTCATGAATTAGTTGAATCAGCACAGCAAGTGTTTTAGTGCTGGGCGGGTGCAAAACCCTGCAGCGCATCCCTGTACAATACGCTCATCCATAATAACCCTGGCTACTCTGCATGGGACCTCTCTGAACACATACTAGATTCTCCCCCCTTTACGTTGTATGATGGGAGCCTCTCTGAACACATACTAGATTCTCCCCCTTTACGTTGTATGGACCCGGGTTGTATTCATTAGTGCACACCGTAGCAAAACGTTTTGAAACGGAAATCCAAAACAAGCGTTCAGGTAGACCCCATATGACCACTAACCTCCATATGACCCCTTACCGCCATATGACCCCTAACCTCCATATGACCCCTAACCTCCATATGACCCCTAACCTCCATATGACCCCTAACCTCCATATGACCCCTAACCTCCATATGACTCTGTTATCAATATTAGTAGTGATGATTAATCTAAAGCTGACCAGGTTTCAAGAGAAAAACTTCTGCCAACAAACTCTGGGCTTTGGCTGAGTTCAGTTCTGTTCAGTCCAGTGTGGCTTCAGTACAGCTGCCCTGTGTAGGGGGGGGGGGGGGGACAGAGGTGTGTCTAGTCCCTACAGTGAAGGGAGGATGGGATGGAGGACAGAGGGAACAGAGGTGTGTCTAGTCCCTACGGTGAAGGGAGGATGGGATGGAGGGCAGAGGGAACAGAGGTGTGTCTAGTCCCTACGGTGAAGGGAGGATGGGATGGAGAACAGAGGGAACAGAGGTGTGTCTAGTCCCTACAGTGAAGGGAGGATGGGATGGAGGACAGAGGGAACAGAGGTGTGTCTAGTCCCTACGGTGAAGGGAGGATGGGATGGAGGACAGAGGAAACAGAGGTGTCTAGTCCCTACGGTGAAGGGAGGATGGGATGGAGGACAGAGGAAACAGAGGTGTGTCTAGTCCCTACGGTGAAGGGAGGATGGGATGGAGGGCAGAGGGAACAGAGGTGTGTCTAGTCCCTACGGTGAAGGGAGGATGGGATGGAGGACAGGGGGAACAGAGGTGTGTCTAGTCCCTACAGTGAAGGGAGGATGGGATGGAGGGCAGAGGGAACAGAGGTGTGTCTAGTCCCTACGGTGAAGGGGGGATGGGATGGAGGGCAGAGGGAACAGAGGTGTGTCTAGTCCCTACGGTGAAGGGAGGATGGGATGGAGGGCAGAGGGAACAGAGGTGTGTCTAGTCCCTACGGTGAAGGGAGGATGGGATGGAGGGCAGAGGGAACAGAGGTGTGTCTAGTCCCTACGGTGAAGGGAGGATGGGATGGAGGACAGAGGGAACAGAGGTGTGTCTAGTCCCTACGGTGAAGGGAGGATGGGATGGAGGGCAGAGGGAACAGAGGTGTGTCTAGTCCCTACGGTGAAGGGAGGATGGGATGGAGGGCAGAGGGAACAGAGGTGTGTCTAGTCCCTACGGTGAAGGGAGGATGGGATGGAGGACAGGGGGAACAGAGGTGTGTCTAGTCCCTACAGTGAAGGGAGGATGGGATGGAGGGCAGAGGGAACAGAGGTGTGTCCAGTCCCTACGGTGAAGGGGGGATGGGATGGAGGGCAGAGGGAACAGAGGTGTGTCTAGTCCCTACGGTGAAGGGAGGATGGGATGGAGGGCAGAGGGAACAGAGGTGTGTCTAGTCCCTACGGTGAAGGGAGGATGGGATGGAGGGCAGAGGGAACAGAGGTGTGTCTAGTCCCTACGGTGAAGGGAGGATGGGATGGAGGACAGAGGGAACAGAGGTGTGTCTAGTCCCTACGGTGAAGGGAGGATGGGATGGAGGGCAGAGGGAACAGAGGTGTGTCTAGTCCCTACGGTGAAGGGAGGATGGGATGGAGGACAGAGGGAACAGAGGTGTGTCTAGTCCCTACGGTGAAGGGAGGATGGGATGGAGGACAGAGGAAACAGAGGTGTGTCTAGTCCCTACGGTGAAGGGAGGATGGGATGGAGGGCAGAGGGAACAGAGGTGTGTCTAGTCCCTACGGTGAAGGGAGGATGGGATGGAGGGCAGAGGAAACAGAGGTGTGTCTAGTCCCTACGGTGAAGGGAGGATGGGATGGAGGGCAGAGGGAACAGAGGTGTGTCTAGTCCCTACGGTGAAGGGAGGATGGGATGGAGGACAGAGGAAACAGAGGTGTCTAGTCCCTACGGTGAAGGGAGGATGGGATGGAGGACAGAGGAAACAGAGGTGTGTCTAGTCCCTACGGTGAAGGGAGGATGGGATGGAGGGCAGAGGGAACAGAGGTGTGTCTAGTCCCTACGGTGAAGGGAGGATGGGATGGAGGACAGGGGGAACAGAGGTGTGTCTAGTCCCTACAGTGAAGGGAGGATGGGATGGAGGGCAGAGGGAACAGAGGTGTGTCTAGTCCCTACGGTGAAGGGGGGATGGGATGGAGGGCAGAGGGAACAGAGGTGTGTCTAGTCCCTACGGTGAAGGGAGGATGGGATGGAGGGCAGAGGGAACAGAGGTGTGTCTAGTCCCTACGGTGAAGGGAGGATGGGATGGAGGGCAGAGGGAACAGAGGTGTGTCTAGTCCCTACGGTGAAGGGAGGATGGGATGGAGGACAGAGGGAACAGAGGTGTGTCTAGTCCCTACGGTGAAGGGAGGATGGGATGGAGGGCAGAGGGAACAGAGGTGTGTCTAGTCCCTACGGTGAAGGGAGGATGGGATGGAGGGCAGAGGGAACAGAGGTGTGTCTAGTCCCTACGGTGAAGGGAGGATGGGATGGAGGACAGGGGGAACAGAGGTGTGTCTAGTCCCTACAGTGAAGGGAGGATGGGATGGAGGGCAGAGGGAACAGAGGTGTGTCTAGTCCCTACGGTGAAGGGGGGATGGGATGGAGGGCAGAGGGAACAGAGGTGTGTCTAGTCCCTACGGTGAAGGGAGGATGGGATGGAGGGCAGAGGGAACAGAGGTGTGTCTAGTCCCTACGGTGAAGGGAGGATGGGATGGAGGGCAGAGGGAACAGAGGTGTGTCTAGTCCCTACGGTGAAGGGAGGATGGGATGGAGGACAGAGGGAACAGAGGTGTGTCTAGTCCCTACGGTGAAGGGAGGATGGGATGGAGGGCAGAGGGAACAGAGGTGTGTCTAGTCCCTACGGTGAAGGGAGGATGGGATGGAGGACAGAGGGAACAGAGGTGTGTCTAGTCCCTACGGTGAAGGGAGGATGGGATGGAGGACAGAGGAAACAGAGGTGTGTCTAGTCCCTACGGTGAAGGGAGGATGGGATGGAGGGCAGAGGGAACAGAGGTGTGTCTAGTCCCTACGGTGAAGGGAGGATGGGATGGAGGGCAGAGGAAACAGAGGTGTGTCTAGTCCCTACGGTGAAGGGAGGATGGGATGGAGGGCAGAGGGAACAGAGGTGTGTCTAGTCCCTACGGTGAAGGGAGGATGGGATGGAGGGCAGAGGGAACAGAGGTGTGTCTAGTCCCTACGGTGAAGGGAGGATGGGATGGAGGACAGAGGAAACAGAGGTGTGTCTAGTCCCTACGGTGAAGGGAGGATGGGATGGAGGACAGAGGGAACAGAGGTGTGTCTAGTCCCTACGGTGAAGGGAGGATGGGATGGAGGACAGAGGGAACAGAGGTGTGTCTAGTCCCTACGGTGAAGGGAGGATGGGATGGAGGGCAGAGGGAACAGAGGTGTGTCTAGTCCCTACGGTGAAGGGAGGATGGGATGGAGGGCAGAGGGAACAGAGGTGTGTCTAGTCCCTACGGTGAAGGGAGGATGGGATGGAGGGCAGAGGGAACAGAGGTGTGTCTAGTCCCTACGGTGAAGGGAGGATGGGATGGAGGGCAGAGGGAACAGAGGTGTGTCTAGTCCCTACGGTGAAGGGAGGATGGGATGGAGGGCAGAGGGAACAGAGGTGTGTCTAGTCCCTACGGTGAAGGGAGGATGGGATGGAGGGCAGAGGGAACAGAGGTGTGTCTAGTCCCTACGGTGAAGGGAGGATGGGATGGAGGGCAGAGGGAACAGAGGTGTGTCTAGTCCCTACGGTGAAGGGAGGATGGGATGGAGGGCAGAGGGAACAGAGGTGTGTCTAGTCCCTACGGTGAAGGGAGGATGGAGGGCAGAGGGAACAGAGGTGTGTCTAGTCCCTACGGTGAAGGGAGGATGGGATGGAGGGCAGAAGCCAGGAAGTGGTTCCTCTCCGTCAGGCTTTCCCTTCCCAGGCGTCGTCTCTCTGTTTAGCTGCCAGACGCTTCTGCTCTGAAAGACAGGACAGACAGGTTGATAGGAGAGCAGATCAATACTACTAGTAGTAGTCAATACTATCATAAAGACAAAGACTAGTTCCACTTTAAAGGAGCAACATGTAATATATTAGCCATCGTTTCTTCACGGTTTTGTGAAAGACACTTAGAGAAGTCCCAAAAGGCTCAGCACTGCCTCTTCCCGTATCATTATCCAAAACACATCTGTCGCATGGACGTGAAGAAACGTATTACTCATGTTTTTGTCAACTTCTTGAAAAATAACTAATCTTAACACAGGAAGTTGTACAAAACAGCCAGACTGGCTAGTCGCGGTAAAAAAATATATCTAAATTCGCAAGCGTTGAAAAAGTATGTTTCTCTCTCGTGGAGTTGTATTCCTTTGCTGGTTCTGGTATGTCATGTTTCTCTCTCGTGGAGTTGTATTCCTTTGCTGGTTCTGGTATGTCATGTCTCTCGTGGAGTTGTATTCCTTTGCTGGTTCTGGTATGTCATGTTTCTCTCTCATGGAGTTGTATTCCTTTGCTGGTTCTGGTATGTCATGTTTCTCTCTCGTGGAGTTGTATTCCTTTGCTGGTTCTGGTATGTCATGTTTCTCTCTCGTGGAGTTGTATTCCTTTGCTGGTTCTGGTATGTCATGTCTCTCGTGGAGTTGTATTCCTTTGCTGGTTCTGGTATGTCATGTTTCTCTCTCGTGCACTTGTATTCCTTTGCTGGTTCTCTCTCGTGGAGTTGTATTCCTTTGCTGGTTCTGGTACGTCATGTTTCTCTCTCGTGGAGTTGTATTCCTTTGCTGGTACTGGTATGTCATGTCTCTCATGGAGTTGTATTCCTTTGCTGGTTCTGGTATGTCATGTCTCTCGTGGAGTTGTATTCCTTTGCTGGTTCTGGTATGTCATGTTTCTCTCTCGTGGAGTTGTATTCCTCTGCTGGTTCTGGTATGTCATGTTTCTCTCTCGTGGAGTTGTATTCCTTTGCTGGTTCTGGTATGTCATGTCTCTCGTGGAGTTGTATTCCTCTGCTGGTACTGGTATGTCATGTTTCTCGTGGAGTTGTATTCCTTTGCTGGTTCTGGTATGTCATGTTTCTCTCTCGTGGACTTGTATTCCTTTGCTGGTTCTGGTATGTCATGTTTCTCTCTCGTGGAGTTGTATTCCTCTGCTGGTTCTGGTATGTCATGTCTCTCGTGGAGTTGTATTCCTCTGCTGGTTCTGGTATGTCATGTCTCTCGTGGAGTTGTATTCCTCTGCTGGTTCTGGTATGTCATGTCTCTCGTGGAGTTGTATTCCTCTGCTGGTTCTGGTATGTCATGTCTCTCGTGGAGTTGTATTCCTCTGCTGGTACTGGTATGTCATGTCTCTCGTGGAGTTGTATTCCTTTGCTGGTTCTGGTATGTCATGTTTCTCGTGGAGTTGTATTCCTTTGCTGGTTCTGGTACGTCATGTTTCTCTCTCGTGGAGTTGTATTCCTCTGCTGGTTCTGGTATGTCATGTCTCTCGTGGAGTTGTATTCCTTTGCTGGTTCTGGTATGTCATGTTTCTCTCTCGTGGAGTTGTATTCCTCTGCTGGTTCTGGTATGTCATGTTTCTCTCTCGTGGAGTTGTATTCCTTTGCTGGTTCTGGTATGTCATGTTTCTCTCTCGTGGAGTTGGATTCCTTTGCTGGTTCTGGTATGTCATGTCTCTCGTGGAGTTGTATTTCTTTGCTGGTTCTGGTATGTCATGTTTCTCTCTCGTGGAGTTGTATTCCTTTGCTGGTTCTGGTATGTCATGTTTCTCTCTCGTGGACTTGTATTCCTTTGCTGGTTCTGGTATGTCATGTTTCTCTCTCGTGGAGTTGTATTCCTTTGCTGGTTCTGGTATGTCATGTCTCTCGTGGAGTTGTATTCCTCTGCTGGTTCTGGTATGCCATGTCTCTCGTGGAGTTGTATTCCTCTGCTGGTTCTGGTATGTCATGTCTCTCGTGGAGTTGTATTCCTCTGCTGGTACTGGTATGTCATGTCTCTCGTGGAGTTGTATTCCTTTGCTGGTTCTGGTATGTCATGTTTCTCTCTCGTGGAGTTGTATTCCTCTGCTGGTTCTGGTATGTCATGTTTCTCTCTCGTGGAGTTGTATTCCTTTGCTGGTTCTGGTACGTCATGTTTCTCTCTCGTGGAGTTGTATTCCTTTGCTGGTTCTGGTATGTCATGTTTCTCTCTCGTGGAGTTGTATTCCTTTGCTGGTTCTGGTATGTCATGTTTCTCTCTCGTGGAGTTGTATTCCTTTGCTGGTACTGGTATGTCATGTCTCTCATGGAGTTGTATTCCTTTGCTGGTTCTGGTATGTCATGTCTCTCGTGGAGTTGTATTCCTTTGCTGGTTCTGGTATGTCATGTTTCTCTCTCGTGGAGTTGTATTCCTTTGCTGGTTCTGGTATGTCATGTCTCTCGTGGAGTTGTATTCCTTTGCTGGTTCTGGTATGTCATGTCTCTCGTGGAGTTGTATTCCTTTGCTGGTTCTGGTATGTCATGTTTCTCTCCCGTGGAGTTGTATTCCTTTGCTGGTTCTGGTATGTCATGTTTCTCTCTCGTGGAGTTGTATTCCTTTGCTGGTTCTGGTATGTCATGTCTCTCGTGGAGTTGTATTCCTTTGCTGGTTCTGGTATGTCATGTCTCTCGTGGAGTTGTATTCCTTTGCTGGTTCTGGTATGTCATGTTTCTCTCTCGTGGAGTTGTATTCCTTTGCTGGTTCTGGTATGTCATGTCTCTCGTGGAGTTGTATTCCTTTGCTGGTTCTGGTATGTCATGTTTCTCTCTCGTGGAGTTGTATTCCTTTGCTGGTTCTGGTATGTCATGTCTCTCGTGGAGTTGTATTCCTTTGCTGGTTCTGGTATGTCATGTTTCTCTCTCGTGGAGTTGTATTCCTTTGCTGGTTCTGGTATGTCATGTCTCTCGTGGAGTTGTATTCCTTTGCTGGTTCTGGTATGTCATGTTTCTCTCTCGTGGAGTTGTATTCCTTTGCTGGTTCTGGTATGTCATGTCTCTCGTGGAGTTGTATTCCTTTGCTGGTTCTGGTATGTCATGTCTCTCGTGGAGTTGTATTCCTTTCCTTTGCTGGTTCTGGTATGTCATGTCTCTCGTGGAGTTGTATTCCTTTGCTGGTTCTGGTATGTCATGTTTCTCGTGGAGTTGTATTCCTTTGCTGGTTCTGGTATGTCATGTTTCTCTCTCGTGGAGTTGTATTCCTTTGCTGGTTCTGGTATGTCATGTCTCTCGTGGAGTTGTATTCCTTTGCTGGTTCTGGTATGTCATGTTTCTCTCTCGTGGAGTTGTATTCCTTTGCTGGTTCTGGTATGTCATGTCTCTCGTGGAGTTGTATTCCTTTGCTGGTTCTGGTATGTCATGTTTCTCTCTCGTGGAGTTGTATTCCTTTGCTGGTTCTGGTATGTCATGTCTCTCGTGGAGTTGTATTCCTTTGCTGGTTCTGGTATGTCATGTTTCTCTCTCGTGGAGTTGTATTCCTTTGCTGGTTCTGGTATGTCATGTCTCTCGTGGAGTTGTATTCCTTTGCTGGTTCTGGTATGTCATGTTTCTCTCTCGTGGAGTTGTATTCCTTTGCTGGTTCTGGTATGTCATGTCTCTCGTGGAGTTGTATTCCTTTGCTGGTTCTGGTATGTCATGTCTCTCGTGGAGTTGTATTCCTTTGCTGGTTCTGGTATGTCATGTCTCTCGTGGAGTTGTATTCCTTTGCTGGTTCTGGTATGTCATGTCTCTCGTGGAGTTGTATTCCTTTGCTGGTTCTGGTATGTCATGTTTCTCTCCCGTGGAGTTGTATTCCTTTGCTGGTTCTGGTATGTCATGTTTCTCTCTCGTGGAGTTGTATTCCTTTGCTGGTTCTGGTATGTCATGTTTCTCTCGTGGAGTTGTATTCCTCTGCTGGTTCTGGTATGTCATGTTTCTCTCTCGTGGAGTTGTATTCCTTTGCTGGTTCTGGTATGTCATGTCTCTCGTGGAGTTGTATTCCTTTGCTGGTTCTGGTATGTCATGTTTCTCTCCCGTGGAGTTGTATTCCTCTGCTGGTTCTGGTATGTCATGTCTCTCGTGGAGTTGTATTCCTTTGCTGGTTCTGGTATGTCATGTCTCTCGTGGAGTTGTATTCCTTTGCTGGTACTGGTATGTCATGTCTCTCGTGGAGTTGTATTCCTTTGCTGGTTCTGGTATGTCATGTTTCTCTCCCGTGGAGTTGTATTCCTTTGCTGGTTCTGGTATGTCATGTTTCTCTCCCGTGGAGTTGTATTCCTTTGCTGGTTCTGGTATGTCATGTCTCTCGTGGAGTTGTATTCCTTTGCTGGTTCTGGTATGTCATGTTTCTCTCTCGTGGACTTGTATTCCTTTGCTGGTTCTGGTATGTCATGTTTCTCTCTCGTGGACTTGTATTCCTTTGCTGGTTCTGGTATGTCATGTCTCTCGTGGAGTTGTATTCCTTTGCTGGTTCTGGTATGTCATGTTTCTCTCTCGTGGAGTTGTATTCCTTTGCTGGTTCTGGTATGTCATGTTTCTCTCTCGTGGAGTTGTATTCCTTTGCTGGTTCTGGTATGTCATGTTTCTCTCTCGTGGAGTTGTATTCCTCTGCTGGTTCTGGTATGTCATGTACATTTGGCGCTAGTTACAAGATGAAATGTTCCATGTATAACCTTTAAGTCAGCAGAGAGAACAGCTCCACGTCTCCATGGTAACACAGGTGTTTAACTGACAAACACACAGGACATGTTCATGTCTTTAAAATGTCAACTGTAAAGTCGTGTTTGGTCTGTAATGTATTTTTCATGATGTGTCCGACCCCAGTCAGACTAGTTGTCTCCATTGGTGTCGGCTAACGGGGATCCTAATCAATCTAATCACCACACTGAAGTACACATAGAATATACAACGTATATGGTGACGTCTACTGTATGAATCATAGAAGACTGTATATGATTACAGGATGTTACTGTATAGAAAACACATCCCACCTTATAATATCTTTTTGGGGTTGAAAATATGTTGAAAATATGTATTTTCTGGTTGAAAATATTGAAAATATGTATTTTATGGCTGAAAATATGTCTTCTTTGGTCAAAAATACGTATTTTTGGGGTTGAAAAGACATCTTTTCAATGTGTTGTGCTCACTGGGCACCAGGGGGAGGGAGCGCTAGTTGTCTAGAACAATCTAAACAGAGCTTCACACAGACACATAATGTCTATGATCACATATCGACCTGTTCACCTGAGAACAGTAGAGCACAACAGTTATCCAGGCCACAAAACAAAGTCAGTTCCATAAGCAGCCATCCGTCTGTCTCCCTCCCGACCAGGTGAATGTCTCCTCCCTTATTGGTGTCACTTGTTAAATCCACTTCAGTGTAGATGAAGGGGAGGAGACAGGTTACAGAAGGATTTCTAAGCTTTGAGACATGGATTGTGTTTGTGTGTCATTCAGAGGGTGAATGGGCAAGACAAAATATTTCAGTGCCTTTGGTAGTAGGTGCCAACTGCACCAGAGTGGACTGGTCCTCCCGGCTGAATGTGTCCACTTATAAATCCTCTGGGAGGGGAAATAACACCAGAGAGACTGGTCCTCCCGGCTGAATGTGTCCACTTATAAATCCTCTGGGAGGGGAAATAACACCAGAGAGACTGGTCCTCCTGGCTGAATGTGTCCACTTATAAATCCTCTGGGAGGGGAAATAACACCAGAGAGACTGGTCCTCCCGGCTGAATGTGTCCACTTATAAATCCTCTGGGAGGGGAAATAACACCAGAGAGACTGGTCCTCCCGGCTGAATGTGTCCACTTATAAATCCTCTGGGAGGGGAAATAACACCAGAGAGACTGGTCCTCCCGGCTGAATGTGTCCACTTATAAATCCTCTGGGAGGGGAAATAACACCAGAGACTGGTCCTCCTGACTGAATGTGTCCACTTATAAATCCTCTGGGAGGGGAAATAACACCAGAGAGACTGGTCCTCCTGGCTGAATGTGTCCACTTATAAATCCTCTGGGAGGGGAAATAACACCAGAGAGACTGGTCCTCCTGGCTGAATGTGTCCACTTATAAATCCTCTAGGAGGGGAAATAACACCAGAGAAATTATAGAGTAGAGGTTCTGCCCGGCAACACAGGGCGTGAGGAGAACTCAAGGAAACTTTTAGCCAGAGAGACGGGAGAGTGTGTGTGTCAGCTGTCTAACCAGAAACCAAACCTCTCAGGACTCTCTCACACACACACACACACACACACGTGTCTCCTCTCTCTCTCAGTGAAAGAAGAGGTCACCACCAGCAAACATCTATAGTTGTCAGTTCTTCCTGACAATCTGTTCTATATTTGTATCTCGTCAGGACACTACTTTCCCCCCAATAGCTGGTCTTTGGAAGCAAGGCTACACTTAAAACAACATGACTGGCAGCTATTTCCAGGACGACGTGCAGTGTGTGTGTGTGTGTTTATAGAACACTAGATGAGGGCATTGTCCTCAGTCTCTCTGAGGCTGAGACTCTTCTTCGGGTTCATGGTCCTGAAAAGACATCACTGATAGAACACCACCCCCTAGTGGTAGCAACACTCTACGACAGCTTACCTCAACCGTCTTACTAATGATGTATATAAACCCTGAATTGCTGACGCTATGTATTGGCTAATTACTTGCTTTGATGCCACCGGTCGGCCATGTTGGCACTTCCCAGAGGGATCAGTCCTCCATAGGAATGAATGAATTCTACAATATTTTAATTAAATGTTTCAAGGACAAAATTACATGTATTTAAATATTTTGTTGCTATATTAGGGACAGAAAGATTAGTACACTAATCTAAAAAACATTTTTATTCTATTATTTTTATGTTCCTGTTTGAATAATCTAATTTAAAAGTATGCATTAAGGTTTCTGTAATAGATTCTGCTTGTCAGAAACTAATGTAGACATTAATAAATGCATTTCCATAGCTTCCAATATATATATATTTTTACAATGCAGGAGTACCAAGACGGCTTTGCAGTGGCTTCCAAACAGCACCCCCTGTCAGTCACCCAGGGTTACCCCCTTCATTGGTCGTACCCCATCAAAACCCCTTATTCTAAAAGAGTTTAAATAAATAGATCTATAAATAACACCCCATAATTACAATGCATTTTTTTTTTACATTTTTGCAAATTGAATAAATTGCACATTTTTTGTTTTTATATATACACATTTTAGAAAAAGGCTGTAACGTAACAAAATGTTGAAAAAGTCAAGGGATCTGAATACTTTCTGAATGCACCGTAATGCTTCAAAATATGGTTAAAACGATCAGTCCGATGTCACGGATGGTTAAAACGATCAGTCCGATGTCACAGATGGTTAAAACGATCAGTCCGATGTCACGGATGGTTAAAACGATCAGTCTGATGTCATGGATGGACAGTCCTTGCATAAATAGCTGTCTATGAATTGGAGAGTGGTTACATTTCTCAAGCCCCATCCCTCAGCCGTTTACTAAAACAAGTGGCGGGGTCACCTCTGTTGTTATTATTTCCTGAATTCCAGATTGCCCCTTTAAATCACGTACCTTTGGCATCTTGCAGTTTTTTTCTCTCTGCTTCACGGTGCTCTTTGCTCTGGGGACTCTTGACGCCCAGCGCCCCCATCACCAGCCTGCGGGCCAACACTGCACTTGTCTGGGGACGCTCCTTAGTAGGGAGCAGGTAGTCTGGAGGAGAAGGGGAGAGTGTTGAGGGAATGAAAGAGAAAGGGGGGGGGGGGGGGGGGGCAAAGAAAGTAAAAGAAAGCAAGGAAGAAGGACAAAGAATACACAACAGGTGACAAGAAATCAAGGAAGAGAATGAAATGGGGTGAAGGAGAGAGAATACAGGAGAAATGAGAGAGAGAGAATACAGGAGATATGAGAGAGAGAGAGAATACAGGAGATATGAGAGAGAGAGAGAGAGAGAATACAGGAGAAATGAGAGAGAGAGAGAGAGAGAGAATACAGGAGAAATGAGAGAGAGAGAGAGAGAGAATACAGGAGAAATGAGAGAGAGAGAGAGAATACAGGAGAAATGAGAGAGAGAGAGAGAATACAGGAGAAATGAGAGAGAGAGAGAGAATACAGGAGAAATGAGAGAGAGAGAGAGAATACAGGAGAAATGAGAGAGAGAGAGAGAATACAGGAGAAATGAGAGAGAGAGAATACAGGAGAAATGAGAGAGAGAGAATACAGGAGAAATGAGAGAGAGAGAATACAGGAGAAATGAGAGAGAGAGAATACAGGAGAAATGAGAGAGAGCGAATACAGGAGAAATGAGAGAGAGCGAATACAGGAGAAATGAGAGAGAGCGAATACAGGAGAAATGAGAGAGCGAATACAGGAGAAATGAGAGAGCGAATACAGGAGAAATGAGAGAGAGAATACAGGAGAAATGAGAGAGAGAATACAGGAGAAATGAGAGAGAGAAGACAGACAGACAGACAGACAGACAGACAGACAGACAGACAGACAGACAGACAGACAGACAGACAGACAGACAGACAGACAGACAGACAGACAGAGACAGAGACAGAGACAGAGACAGAGACAGAGACAGAGACAGAGACAGAGACAGAGACAGACAGAGGAAGAGAGAACAGGTCAAAAATGAAGGAGTTCCAGAAATACTCAGAGTCAGATGATGGAGGATAAAGGAAAGGATGGACAGATGAATGAAAGACAGGATAGTCAGTACCTGAGCAGCTGCGAGCCTTGGCCCTGGTGGTGACGGAGGCTTTAGCCAGAGACCTGACCTTCAACAGCGGGTGCTTGGTCCTCAGAGCCTCCCGAGCTGACACACACGCGCGCACACACACACACACACACACACGTGCACAATAACCCACGTGCACAGACAGAAAGAGAGAGAGTTCAGTTGCTAAATGTTTAGCTCAGATGGTGACTTGAGTGTTGACTGAGAAGACAGCTAAGTCAGCTCCACTATTAAAACACGTTGACCACTACTTCATTTGACCATCCAAACATGTTCAGTAAAGTTTGACAGAAGAGAGACACGCGGTGTTTTTGATAAGGTATGAAACATGTTCAGCTGTATCCCTCCCCTGTGGTCAGGTGTAGCTCACCTGTGATGAGGTGTGTGAATAAATGATTGTGTCGGAGAGAGCTACCAGAGTCTATGGCTTTTCCTTTCCTTTATAAAAGCTGTGTGACTCACCTGCTATGGGGCTGTTGAAGAGAGCCAGGGCGTGTGTATCGTCCACAAACTGGATGTCGAAGCCTCTCTGCCTACACACACACACACACACACACAAAAACACCTTCAGCATCTCATCACCACCACATACTGTAGGCGGAGCTTCGGCTGCCCCTCGACGAGACGGAGCTTCGGCTGCCCCTCGACGAGACGGAGCTTCGGCTGCCCCTCGACGAGACGGAGCTTCGGCTGCCCCTCGACGAGACGGAGCTTCGGCTGCCCCTCGACGAGACGGAGCTTCGGCTGCCCCTCGACGAGACGGAGCTTCGGCTGCCCCTCGACGAGACGGAGCTTCGGCTGCCCCTCGACGAGACGGAGCTTCGGCTGCCCCTCGACGAGACGGAGCTTCGGCTGCCCCTCGACGAGACGGAGCTTCGGCTGCCCCTCGACGAGACGGAGCTTCGGCTGCCCCTCGACGAGACGGAGCTTCGGCTGCCCCTCGACGAGACGGAGCTTCGGCTGCCCCTCGACGAGACGGAGCTTCGGCTGCCCCTCGACGAGACGGAGCTTCGGCTACCCCTCGACGAGACGGATCATCGCTGTGTATTGATAGGAACTAGGGTGGAATGAGATTTGACTGAACCTCAGGACTCGTAAAAAGACAGTAAAGGCTGGTACGTACTGGTAGGCCTGGAAGGATTTGACCAGGTCTTCAGTCTTAAACTCTGTGGGGAAGTCGTAGATTTCTATGATGTTAGACAGCTCATCCTCCCTGAGCTCAGTGTCATCGTCCCCCTCTCTCTCCTGATCCAAGCTGTAGTAGTCAAACCTGGCCTCCTGCACCGGCCGCTTCTTCCTGCCCTGCTTTATGGCCAGCTGAGAGAAAGGGGGGCAGAGAGGTGAGCGAGAGAGAGAGAGAGAGAGAGAGAGAGAGAGAGGGTGAACGAGAGAGAGGGTGAGCGAGACAGAGGGTGAGCGAGACAGAGGGTGAGCGAGACAGAGGGTGAGCGAGACAGAGGGTGAGCGAGACAGAGGGTGAGCGAGACAGAGGGTGAGCGAGAGAGAGGGTGAGCGAGAGAGAGGGTGAGCGAGAGAGAGGGTGAGCGAGAGAGAGATAGGGTGAGCGAAAGAGAGGGTGAGCGAAAGAGAGGGTGAGGGTGAGAGAGAGAGTGAGAAAGTAATTTTGCTTACTAGTCTCCTAACGATTTCCAACTATAGACAGGACAGTAGATGTGTAAATAACAGCATTGCAGCGATAGTACCACTAATAAGTAGCAAACGTGTAGCAGACATACACTGAGTGTTATAGCAGTATTCTAGGGATGCAGACAGAGAGAGAGACTCACCTCCTGACAGACAGGGACAGACACAGGTAGACAGACTCACCTCCTCAAATAGACATACAGACAGGCAGCCTCACCTCCTCTAGCACATGGGAGTCCAAACACTCTCCTTCGTCATCAAAGAGAGCATCCCAGCTCTCCTCCTCCTCTTCCTGAGGGCCTGACTGTATCCCCTCCCGGGATCCCCCTTCTCTCTCAGACGGAGAACTCTTGCTCCCCGTCTCCAGTCGCGAACCCACATCTCCATCTCCTCCCTGGTTGGCTGTAGCAGCCTGTCCGTCATTCTGTGGCCCCGCGTCGCCTTCTCCTTCTTCTACCGTCTCCTCCAGTTTGGCCTCACCGTTTAGGACTCCATTCCCCTCTCCTCCCATCTTCCCTCCTTTGTCCTTCTTGTTCTTGGCATTCTTTCGGGCCTTGTCCGTGTAGCGAGGCCTGGGCTTTGGTTTGCCGTCTCCCTGGGTTTGGGCCTTATCTTTGGGGCCGTCCTGCTTCTTCTTGGGCTGGTAGAGGGGCTTGTCTAGCTTCTTGGAGCAGGACGCGGAGGGCTGGGGTTGGGCGCAGTCCTCTTGAGGTTGTTCCCCCTCCATCACCATACAACTGTCCTACATGGAAGAGAAAGGAGGAAGAACAAATCATTAAGGATTCATCCCAAATGGCACCCATTATACCTATGAAAGGTTCATTGAGTAGCTAGGCCCCTCTCTCCAATTCTCTTTAGTTAAGTCGCATAAGCACCCTCCGTAATTTAATAGCTAGCACGCATGCGCCATGGTACTTAGAACCATTCAAACTGTATGTACAAATCTTACACAACTATACTGTACTAAATTAAAAACAAGTCCAAACTGGTTAACTACATTCTCTGCTAATTCGTTGTCAGTAACGGGGTGTTTGAGTGATAATTTAGACTTGGCTGCGTTATGCAGCAGTATGCATCCAGTTTTAACTAGTAATAACCCGAATACACCTAACACATAATGCACTGTAGAGCAAGACATTCTATACAATTATTTCCTTAAAATCTTAAACGTATAAGCATTAGTAAAATACCTTAATCTGTAGTTTATCACTTGGCTAGATATCAACCGAACAACAAACCGCCGGATGTTTAGTTTAAGAAGGGGAAAAAACATACTGTCGCATGTATATGACGTAATACTAAAATCGCTGCTGGTAGTTGTAGTTCTGTTGAAAAAAGACAAGTCATTGGTCGAACCGCTGAATATTAAAAGTATTCGTTCCACCCTGATTGGATAACCACTTACACAAGTGCTTGCGTAAAGCCACAACATCGAAATTGTATAAGGCAATTTACACAACGATTAGAATACAGTATCCTTTTCTCATCCGAGTCCTTCCACAACTGGAGTCCTGCTGAAAACTGATATAAGGTAAGATTTATGTGCAGAGTTTGGATGTAATTATCTCTTCTTCTCCCAAATGAATAAACAGCAGCACACCCTCATACAGTAGTTCCATGTTCTGAAATAAGTGTTAATCTCAGGATTACAGTTGTAATTACAGTATTGCATAACTAACGACATAATAATAGTAGTATAATTAAAAATGTTGCAGGTGCATGCAAAACTCATGACGTAATCTTATGCAAGAGATATTCACTGCACGTATGGTTTTTCTCTATGATAGTCCATTGCATATTTATGGTAAGTCTTCCCTTTTGTACACTGGTACACACCATTTTCTATAGGTAATTGTCATATTAGGCTCTTTTGGATAGGGGTAAATAGGAATTTAGCAGTTTGAGGCTGTTGAGTCTATGATGTAATGATATAAATGATGCACTGTAGACTCGTTGTTGTTATTGTTCAGTGTGCTGCCTGCTATACCTGCTCTCACCAACCTATATTCTGCAGTAGCCTATGCTATGCATGCCCCATGATTCTAATGTTGATATCAAAATATGGTGTTTAAAACCATGTATTAACATAGTGGTTTAAGGTTACATATAAACACCCTGTCACTTTTTGAATATTTAACTAAAAGCCTGTTTGGTGTCTGTTGCAGAGTTGGGGAATTTGGATCAATTCCATTTCTATTCAGATTGTTGTGATGTTGCTGCGTTGGTGGGCGGGTCTTCCCATGCTCCTCCCCCTCCTGGTGCTGTGTGGGCGTGGTTTGGCCCAGAGTTCCGAGCCCATGTTTCGGTCTGTGACTGAGACAGTCCTACCTCCTGACAACCAGCACAACCCCACCCAGCTGAACTATGGGATGGCCGTTACTGATGTGGACGGAGACGGAGACCTGGAGGTGGTGGTGGCGGGGTGAGAGGGGAGGGGAGGGGAGGGGAGGGGAGGGGGGGTTAGATAAAGAGAGATCCACAGAGTTGGAGAGGGCATTCAAATGCCATCATTGAGTACAGTTTACTGGACCATAGGACTTTACAGGCTATGCATAAATTACCCAATATTCTCAACCTACACCCATTCTTGGGTACAACGGCCCTAACCTGGTCATGAAGTTGGGGCTCTGGTCAACGTAGTGCACTATCCAGGGAATAGGGTGCCATTTAGGACTACACCTACTAATGTTCTCCACTACACCTACTAATGTTCTCCACTACACCTACTAATGTTCTCCACTGCTCCTACTAATGTTCTCCACTGCACCTACTAATGTTCTCCACTGCACCTACTAATGTTCTCCACTACACCTACTAATGTTCTCCACTACACCTACTAATGTTCTCCACTACACCTACTAATGTTCTCCACTACTAATGTTCTCCACTACACCTACTAATGTTCTCCACTGCACCCACTAATGTTCTCCACTGCACCTACTGATGTTCTCCACTACAGCTACTAATGTTCTCCACTACACCTACTAATGTTCTCCACTACTAATGTTCTCCACTACACCTACTAATGTTCTCCACTGCACCTACTAATGTTCTCCACTGCACCCACTAATGTTCTCCACTGCACCTACTGATGTTCTCCACTGCACCTACTGACGTTCTCCACTACAGCTACTAATGTTCTCCACTACACCTACTCATGTTCTCCACTACACCTACTAATGTTCTCCACTACACCTACTAATGTTCTCCACTACTAATGTTCTCCACTACACCTACTAATGTTCTCCACTACACCTACTAATGTTCTCCACTGCACCTACTAATGTTCTCCACTGCTCCTACTAATGTTCTCCACTACTAATGTTCTCCACTACACCTACTAATGTTCTCCACTACTAATGTTCTCCACTGCACCTACTAATGTTCTCCACTGCTCCTACTAATGTTCTCCACTGCTCCTACTAATGTTCTCCACTACACCTACTAATGTTCTCCACTGCACCTACTAATGTTCTCCACTGCTCCTACTAATGTTCTCCACTACACCTACTAATGTTCTCCACTGCACCTACTAATGTTCTCCACTACACCTACTAATGTTCTCCACTTCCATTCTCAGGTACAACGGTCCTAACCTGGTCCTGAAGTATGACCGTGGTCAGCAGAGGCTGGTGAACATAGCGGTGGATGACCGCAGCTCTCCATTCTACGCCCTGAGAGACCCCCTGGGGAACGCCATCGGGGTGACTGCCTGCGACGTCGACGGGGACGGGCGGGAGGAGATCTACTTCCTCAATACAAACAACGCTTACTCTGGTAAATAACAATAATAACAGCAGGTAAACACAAACACCATCAACACTAACAACAATGCTTAAACAACAACAACAACAACGGTTACTCTGGTAGTCAGTAGCAATCTTCTTTTGGAAGGTCGGGCCACATACTCTGACAAGCTCTTTAAGTTCCGTAACGGACGCTTCGAGGACCTGCTGGGTGATGACATCAACGTGCGCCGAGGAGTAGCCAATCGGATGGCAGGACGCTCCGTGGCGTGTGTGGACAGAAAAGTATGTAAACCATCAGTCTATCCATCTGATTATCCATCAATCCATCCTCTCACTATTTTCTCTGTCCATCTGTGTGCGTGTCTGTCTGTCGTCTATATGTCTGTACCCCCCGCCCTCTCTAACCCCCCTCTTTCTCTCTACTGTAGGGTACAGGGCGTTATGCTGTGTATGTAGCTAACTATGCCAGTGGAAATATTGGTCCCCATGCCCTGATAGAGATGGATGAGGCAGCCAGTGACCTGGCCAAGGGCATCATCGCCCTGTCTGATGTTGCAGCACAGGCCGGTGTCAACAAGTACACAGGTACTGGACAAGAGTGAATGGAAGAAATGTGTGTGTGCGCTTACCCATCTCAAACTAATACCTACTATATTATGTATCTGTCTCCTCCCACCAGGTGGGCGTGGTGTAGTGGTTGGACCAATCGTGAGCCAGAGCAGCTCTGACGTGTTCTGTGACAATGAGAACGGACCTAACTTCCTGTTCCGGAACAATGGAGACGGAACCTTCACTGACATTGCTCAACAGGCAGGTGTGTCTAGGGTGGGGTGTGTGTCTAGGGTGTGGTGTGTCTAGGGTGGGTGTGTGGGAGGAAGGAGAGATAATTGGACCATAGCCATGATCTCTGCATAGTAGTTGTGATGACAGTGATGTGGCTCCCCCTGTAGGTGTGGAGGATGGCTACCAGCACGGCCGAGGCGTGGCGCTGGCAGACTTTAACGCTGACGGGAAGACTGACATCGTCTACGGAAACTGGAATGGCCAGCACAGACTGTACCTACAGGACAACAACCAGAGATTCAGGGTGAGAGAGGGGATGGAGGGAGAGAGGGAGGTTGGAGTGGGGGTTGAAGCAGGATGGAAGAGGGAGGTTAATGAAAGAGATCGAAGGGAAGTGGATGGAATGGGAGGGCGACTGGGGAGGGATGGAAACAAAAACATTAAACCTCTCTGTTCGCTCCCTCCTCAGGACATAGCCAGTGGGCCGTTCTCCTCTCCCTCTCCCGTGCGGACGGTCATTGCTGCTGACTTTGACAATGACCAGGAGCTGGACATCTTCTTCAACAACATCGCCTACAGAGGACACGCCCCCAACAGGCTCTTTAGGTACCTCTGACCCCTGACACCAACTTTGACTTGAACTGTGTGTGTGTGTGTGTGTGTGTGTGTGTGTGTGTGTGTGTGTGTGTGTGTGTGTGTGTGTGTGTGTGTGATAGAAAGAGTTTCTGATGTGTGTTGTCTGCCTGCTCCTCCAGGGTGGCCAGGAGGGCTGGTGCTGACCCCCAGATAGAGGAGCTAAACGTGGGGGAGGCAGCAGAGCCACAGGGCCGGGGTACAGGTAACCACACCATGCAGACTCATTATTTTGGTCCCTATACAACAGGGGAGTCAAACTCAATTCCCGGAGGACCGTGTATCAGCTGGTTTTGTTGTTTCCGTGTCTAATTAAGACCTTGACAACCAGGTGAGAGGAGATCCTAACTCGTCAATGACCTTCCTTTAATCAAGAAAACTAGGCGTGAAAATCTGTAGATACTCGGCACTCAAGAAATGGAGTTTGTTAGTCTTCTTAAACTAATGTATTCTGTTTTTGCTAAGTATTAGTTAAAAACATAAATTACAACACACCTGGTTCAGGTGGTTCCCCTGGTTTACTAGGGTTAAACAGGCCCTGTTTTTGATTGGCCGTTTGATGTGTTGACTCTGTGATTGACAGGTGCCACGGTAACAGACTTTGACGGGGACGGTCAGTTGGACCTGCTGGTGGCTCATGGGGAGAGTGCCTCTCAGCCCATCTCTGTCTTCAAGGTCACTCAGGTCAGTCACTAACATAGAGGTAGATAGACAGCATATCTTTGCATCTTTGCCATCATTTTTATTTTTTATTGAACCTTTATTTAACTAGGGCAAGTCAGTTAAGAACACATTCTTATTTACAATGACGGCCTACCAAAAGGCAAAAGACCTCCTGCGGGGACGGGGGCTGGGATTTAAAAAAATATATATATACAAAAAATTAAAATAACATATAAATATAGGACAAAACACACATCACAACAAGAGAGACAACACTACATAAAGAGAGACCTAAGACAACATAGCAAGGCAGCAACACATGACAACACAGCATGGTAGCAACTCAACATGACAACAACATGGTACAAACATTATTGGACACAGGCAAGAAGGTAGAGACAACAATACATCACGCAAAGGAGCAACAAATGTCAGTAAGAGTGTCCATGATTGAGTCTTTGAATGAAGAGATTGAGATAAAACTGTCCAGTTTGTTGCAGCTCGTTCCAGTCGCTAGCTGCAGCGAACTGAAAAGACAAGCGGCCCAGGGATGTGTGTACTTTGGGGACCTTTAACAGAATGTGACTGGCAGAACGGGTGTTGTATGGGGAGGATGAGGGCTGCAGTAGATATCGCGGGGGGGCCTAAGAGGGTTTTATAAATAAGCATCAACCAGTGAGTCTTGCGACGGGTATACAGAGATGATGAGTATAGAGTGCAGTGATGTGTCCTATAAGGAGCGTTGGTGGCAAATCTGATTGCCGAAAGGTAAAGAACATCTAGCTGCTAGAGAGCACCCTTACCTGCCGATCTATAAATTACGTCTCCGTAATCTAGCATGAGTAGGATGGTCATCTGAATCAGGGTTAGTTTGGCAGCTGGTGTGAAAGAGGAGCGATTACGATAGAGGAAACCAAGTCTAGATTTAACTTTAGCCAGCAGCTTTGAAATGTACTGAGAGAGGGACAGTGTACTATCTAGCCATACTGTATAGCCATAATGGCTCCTGTGACAGCATGGGCTTCCTCCATTTTAAAGTAGTCAATTTTCTTATTTTGGGTTAAAAAAAACAACAACCTCTATGCTAATATTGGTGATTGAACAGCAGTGCTGGAGTACTGATCCTGCTACAACGGGTTCTATCCATCCAGACCCCTTTTTCTCTCTATGGTCACGACCTCGTTACTGCCCCCTGGTGGAGAGTTACTGCAAGTGCATGATATTTCATTTAGATATTTTGATGCAAGACAATGATTACAAATCAATGTGTCTCCTTGTTTCTTATCATATTTATATGTCAGTAAGGAGGAGAGGATGAACAGGGCCCATGATATCACCCGACATATTCCTGACCCATCAGCTTTACCCTCTGACCTTTGACCCTGACAGGGCTCGTCCAATCACTGGCTGCGTGTAATCCCTCGCACGCGGTTCGGCTCCTTCGCCCGCGGGGCCCGGGTCACGGCCTACACCAATCAGAGCGGGGCTCTCATGCGCATCATCGACAGCGGCTCGGGGTACCTCTGTGAGATGGAGCCTGTCGCCCACTTTGGACTGGGTAACTTCCTGTTTACTTCCCATTTACGGCCTTATCCCAAATGGACCCCTAGACCCTATGCACTTGTAGAGATCTGAGAGGATTTAATAGGTGCAGTCAATATGATAATTGCTCCAATTTCCCCTCTGGCTAGGATGTGGAAGTTTCGCCATACTGCTTCTACCAATCAAATCCTCTCAGATCTCCACAAGTGCGTAGTGCACAGTGGAGGCTGCTGAGGGGAGGACGGCTCATAATAATGTCTGGAACGGAGCACATGGAATGGCATGTAACACTTTGAAATAATTTGATGTATTTGATACCATTCCGCTCCAGTCATTACCACACGCCCGTTCTCCCCAATTTAAGGTGCCACCAACCTCCTGTGCAGTAGACATCTTGTAGACATATTAGCTAGTAGTTCTGGATAGCTTGTGTATTTATCTTCCTTTCTTCACATTGGCTCACAGGCAAGGACGAGGTCACCGTGGTGGAGGTCTATTGGCCGGATGGCCGTTCCGTGACCCGCCCACTGCAGCCTGGTGACATGAACTCTGTGATGGAGATTGGCTACCCTAAAGAGGGGGAGGAGTCTGTGCTGACCCCTGATACCCAGGTACGCACCGCGGACTTACACCATGACATATGAACTATGACCCTTGGGTAAAAGTTTCAGCCAATCCATCACCAGCTACTACATTCTTACCCTATGACCACAGTAGTGTTTCTGTTTAATTACATTGTGTGGAGATTTCTAACTGTTACATGCTGACCGCACCGCTCACGTTCCAAAATAAATGGACACATACATGTTATTCAATCACTGCATCCACACTGCTCACGCGCGTCAATGAGTGTCTGCGTAGCCAGGCGCTAAAATAGACCTTGATTCTATTTGTGACGCTTGATGCGCTGCAAGTCCTGCTTCTCCCATCTCCTCATTGGCATATACCCACGTTGGTGATTGAAAGATGAACTGAGTTCCACAGTCCAGTTGGTGGTAATGCATCTTAAAGTTGTTTGCCAACCACCATATAAAGTCCAAAGAAGAAGCCTGAAGGAGGAGAGATTACTAGAAACAAACTCGATTTAGCCTTTTATCTGTATATTAATTGTCGGCTTAGAGGACCTTGTGCATTTCAGGTAAAATAACAACCCAATGTTTATATCCCAGGACAAATTAGCTAGCAACAGCAAGCTAGCTAAATAGGGCAAATTAGCTAGCAACAGCAAGCTAGCTAAATAGGGCAAATTAGCTAGCAACGGCAAGCTAGCTAAATAGGGCAAATTAGCTAGCAACAACAAGCTAGCTAAATTGCCATAAATGTTTAATGCTTTTCAACCTGTCTCCAAATGAATATAGTTGGTTCAGAGTTCGTTTTGATATTTCAACCTGCGTGTTCTGATTGCGTCTGGTGTGGGGGGACAAAATCAACACGCGGACACTCGGTGTAGTCAGCATGTTAGACTTTCTCCCAAGAGCATCAGATGAAATACAAGTGTAGTTGATAATTCAGTCATTCTGTTAGCATTCAAAATGGTGGAGCTGGAAATGTCTTTGAACTGACGTTCTGGTCTTTTTCAGTGTGGGGAAGGATTCTCTGTCAAGAATGGCCGCTGTGCAGGTATGTAGATCTGTCTTGTCTGGCAGAGAATAGATGGAATATAACAACATTTACAATATAGTAAAACATACAGATTAATAAATTAAGTTTCTCATTCTCTCTCCTCTCTGGCCCTCTCTATCTCTGCAGGTATATGAGGGCAGTGAATGAGATACCTTGAAGCAACATAAAAAAATATGCCTTGTCATCAAGATAATGTATACTGTCGAAGACCAATGACACTCCATATTGTTAGTCATTTGAACCAGTAGATTATCTCTGTCTTGCTTCCATCTTTCATAAGTGTCATCTTCTCTGAGTGTTACCTTTTTATTGTTCTACTTTTCTTTGTTTTTCTTGACAAGTCAAACTGTTCCCTTTTGCTATTTTATTTGTTTTAGAATAATTAACCATCCCTAATAAATCAATAAAACAACATTGATGGAATACAACAATCTTTTCACAGCACAAGATCTTATCCGTAATCAATTATTCCCATACCTTTTCCATCCCTCCATCTGCCCCTTCTCCCTCACTCTGCCCCCCAACCCCTCTATTCACCCTCCCCTTGTCTCACCACCCCCCCCCCCCCCCCCCCCCCTTCTCCCTCACCAACCACCCTGGCCCTCCCCTGCCCCGTGCCAGACAACAACTAGTGAATCAGACTCTCTTTCAAGAAAATATTTAGTTGATGAAAATATTTTATCAACCAAATGTTTGTTGGGGATGAAATCCTTAACACCCCCCTCCTTAACCCTCCCCCCAGACAACAATGAGTGTAAGCAACAGAGTGGGCCCCCAGTGTGCCCTAAGAGCCGTCCAGTCTGCATCAACACCTACGGCCACTATAACTGTGGCCCCAGGAAGACATGTGCCAGGGGCCACAAGCCCACTAAGGACGGGAAGGCATGTGTGGGTGAGTAGAGATGGCAGGAGGGATGGAGGGGACTGATGATATGCCTGGTGCTCTCCTACTTCTCTCCCTCGTTCCCTCTCCTTTTACCTACAAACACTACCCACTCATTACTACCCTCAGACGTACCCGAAGTACGTAGTCTGACCTGCTTTCTTTCTCCTCCCCTCCTCTTTCTCCATCTCTCTGCAGCTGTAGCTCCGTTCTTCCAGTTGGTCCGCTCTTCCTCATCCCCCCGGCCAGGGCCCCTCCTCTCTGGGCTCTCCCTCCTATTTCTACTGGCCTTCTCCATGGTCTGAATGGAGATATGAGGCTAAGGGCCTCTCAGTCACATGCCTCCATGGGGATTGCTTGACTGAGTCCCAAATGGTAGCCTGGTCAATCCCTATATAGTGCACTACTTTTGACCACAGTCCTGGTCAATCCCTATATAGTGCACTACTTTTGACCACAGCCCTCCCATGGACTCCAATGATGCTCCAGGAGTGTCAAGGTCCTACCGGATGAACTTTGACATGTATGCTGCTAGAGGGAGTGACCCTTGACACCTCAACTCTGGACAACTATGCACTTCCTTTTTAGGGGGGGGGGGGGGGGGGGGGGGGGTCGGCATGCTCAGTTGGACCAAATAATAAGACGTTTGGCAATCATTATCTGTGATGGTCTGGAGAATCAGAAAGTGAATGGGATGTTTAGGCATGTTGTCTGTAACAGTTTGAGAACTGTGTGATACTGAATGTAATCTCGGAAACCCAGATCTAAAATCTCACATAATTGCATCAGATGCTTGATTAGGTTCTGGGGAGAGAGAAGATACTTACGAGACTAGAGAAGTCAATTCAACGTCTATTCCACTGAGATTACATGGATTTCAAAACCAGTGGTGCCCAGTGGGTATTTTCCTTGACAGTGAAAAAGAATGACATTCATGTTAAAATGGAGCGATGGAAGAGCAGCAGTTATTTATTTATTTATTATTATTTAGTTCTTCTGATCATGAGTATCAAACAACAACAAGCATTATGAAGGTTCCAGTTCTCTACTTTTGCATAAACATGTCCCAGATTAAAATAAAAAGGCAGACACTTCACACCAGGAAATAATTACATTTTGGCAGTTTATGGTTCTTTGGAGGAGGGTTTGTGTAGCAAAAAAGGAAGGAAGTGTTTGTGCACGTGCAGGAAGAATTGTTCATTACTTTATTTTACAGAGTCCTGGTGCAGGCTTTTGTTCCAGACCAGCACTAAAACACCAGGACTGAAGAACACTGTTACAGGATGCTACATCGTCTATACAGGTAGCTGTGTATTTGCATAATCATGATCTAGGAGAGCTGGTGGTTCAAGACAAGAGGTTAGCTGGGTTGTGGAGTGTTTAATACCAAGCTGCATTATGACACTGACCAGTGGATGGTACCAGAGCCATTTATAGAGGCTAGAATATATGTCTCTGGATGGAACTAGCTACATTCATCTGTTTGCTACTTTCAGCCCATCCATGTGGTTCACATCTCCGCTGAGCTGTGTAGTGCTACATCCCAAATGGCTCCCTATTCCCTATTATAGTGCACTACTAGAACCCAGGTCAGAATTAGTGCACTATATAGGGAATAGGGTGCCATTTGGGCCGTACCCTAGATCTCCTACAGTACATGTCTGGGTCGTGGGCCTATTCACAAGACACCAAACGGCAGAAAACAAACTGGAACAGTAGAGGGACTACCTGAAACTTGTCCAATAAGAACTGTTTTCCCTGGTTAAAACGTTTCACTACGATGTGCACGAATGAATACAGGCAGGCAGGTAGGTGTGTAGTAGTCCATCATGGTTCCATGTCAACTGACAGCCTATTCCCTATCTCGTACACTACTATCCTCCATACAGTGCACTACTTTTAACCAGAGGCCCAAACTAGTGCACTATAGGAGAGTGTCCCAAATGGCTCCCTATTCCCAATATAGTGTCTTTTTTCTTTTTTTTTACCAGGGCCTGAAAAAGCTGCCATTTGGGACGTAACCAAAATGCAATTATAAATCATCAGTATTCCCAACGTTGATAGATTCGGCTTGATCTGCTCCGGGCCATGTGGTTCAGTTGCGATCGAGTGTTCGGTCGGTTAGCTCAAGTTTGTTGCGGTCAGGGCCGTTGTGGTTGCGGTAGGTGAGGCATACCCAGTCCAAAAAGCACTGCTGTCGGGGTGGTTCTCTAAGGGACCAGGGTTGTAGAGCTCCAGGGATCAGGGGGGTAGAGGTGCCGTGGACTCAGTCACCGAACACCGCGGTTGTGTGTAGCATTCCAGGGACCGGGGGGGGGGGTGAGGAGGTGACAAGTACCCGGTCACCGAGCACTGCTGCCGGACGTAGAGCTGGAGCCTGAGCAGGAGCCACTGGAGCCTCGGTCCTCATAGATCGAGATCTCTATCTGGACAAGATGGGGTTAAAGGAAGGAACACACCCCGATAGGGAGGGTCTATAGGGAGGGGCTGGGTCTATAGGGAGGGTCTGGGTCTATAAGGAGGGTCTGGGTCTATAAGGAGGGTCTGGGTCTATAGGGAGGGGCTGGGTCTATAGGGAGGGGCTGGGTCTATAAGGAGGGTCTGGGTCTATAGGGAGGGGCTGGGTCTATAGGGAGGGGCTGGGTCTATAAGGAGGGTCTGGGTCTATAAGGAGGGTCTGGGTCTATAGGGAGGGGCTGGGTCTATAGGGAGGGGCTGGGTCTATAGGGAGGGTCTGGGTCTATAAGGAGGGTCTGGGTCTATAAGGAGGGGCTGGGTCTATAGGGAGGGTCTGGGTCTATAAGGAGGGTCTGGGTCTATAGGGAGGGGCTGGGTCTATAGGGAGGGTCTGGGTCTATAGGGAGGGTCTGGGTCTATAAGGAGGGTCTGGGTCTATAAGGAGGGGCTGGGTCTATAGGGAGGGGCTGGGTCTATAGGGAGGGGCTGGGTCTACTAGGAGGGGCAGGGTCTACAAGGAGGGGCTGGGTCTATAGGGAGGGGCTGGGTCTATAGGGAGGAGCTGGGTCTACAAGGAGGGGCTGGGTCTACAAGGAGGGGCTGGGTCTATAGGGAGGGGCTGGGTCTATGGGGAGGGGCTGGGTCTATAAGGAGGGGCTGGGTTTATAGGGAGGGGCTGGGTATATGGGGAGGGGCTGGGTATATGGGGAGGGGCTGGGTCTATAAGGAGGGGCTGGGTCTATAGGGAGGGTCTGGGTCTATAAGGAGGGGCTGGGTCTATAAGGAGGGGCTGGGTCTATAGGGAGGGGCTGGGTCTATAAGGAGGGGCTGGGTCTATGGGGAGGGGCTGGGTCTATAAGGAGGGTCTGGGTCTATAAGGAGGGTCTGGGTCTATAAGGAGGGTCTGGGTCTATAGGGAGGGTCTGGGTCTATAAGGAGGGTCTGGGTCTATAGGGAGGGGTCTATAAGGAGGCGCTGGGTCTATAAGGAGGGCCTGGGTCTATAAGGAGGGTCTGGGTCTATAGGGAGGGGCTGGGTCTATAAGGAGGGTCTGGGTCTATAAGGAGGGTCTGGGTCTATCCAATACACACACACTGTACAAGATCCTTATTCTTGGGAGCCCACATGTGTTGACTCTTCATCTCTCTCGCTCCACCTCTTTCTCCCTCTCTTTAAATCTCCATACATGTGTACTGTTGACTCTTCATCTCTCTCGCTCCATCTCTTTCTCCCTCTCTTTAAATCTCCATACATGTGTACTGTTGACTCTACATCTCTCTCACTCCATCTCTTTCTCCCTCTTTAAATCTCCATACATGTGTACTGTTGACTCTCTCTCTGTCTATATTGTTTTTCTTCATCTCTGCCTTTTTCTTCATCTGTCTTTGTTTTTCTTTATCTGTCTCTCTCTCACACACACACACACAGAGCAGCAGTAGTAGCTGTAAGGATACGACCCTCATGCCCCTCTCGATGGGGTCAGTGATGAGTAGACCTCGGGGGGCGTAGATCTTCTCATTCTGCTCCTGGATGTACCCGCCTATCTTCTTCAACACCTGGGGGAGATTGAGAAAGAGGGGGGAGGAAAGGGGGAGAGGGAGAGAGAACAGAAAGAGGCGGAGAGAAAGAAATAACAAAAGAAGGGGACAGTATGACAGAAAGTAAGGAACATACACTACTGTTCAAAAGTTTGGGGTCACTTAGAAATGTCCTTGTTTTTGAAAGAAAAGCTCTTTTTTGTCCATTAAAATAACATCAAATTGATCAGAAATACAGTATAGACATTGTTAATGTTGTAAATGACTATTGTAGCTGGAAACGGCTGATTTTAATGGAATCTATCTACAGAGGAGTACAGAGGCCCATTATCAGCAACCATCACTCCTGTGTTCCAATGGCACGTTGTGTTAGCTAATCCAAGTTTATCATTTTAAAAGGCTAATTGATCATTAGAAAACCCTTTTGCAATTATGTTAGCACAGCTGAAAACGGTTCTGATTTAAAGAAGCAATAAAACTGGCATTCTTTAGACTAGTTGAGTATCTGGAGCATCAGCATTTGTGGGTTCAATTACAGGCTCAAAATGGGCAGAAACAAAGGACTTTCTTCTGAAACTTGTCAGTCTATTCTTGTTCTGAGAAATGAAGGGTATTCCATGCGAGAAATTGCCAAGAAACTGAAGATCTCGTACAACACTGTGTACTACTCCCTTCACAGAACAGCGCAAACTGGCTCTAACCAGAATAGAAAGAGTGGGAGGCCCCGGTGCACAACTGAGCAAGAGGACAGTACAGTTGTGGCCAAAAGTTTTGAGAATGACACAAATATTCATTTTCACAGTTTGCTGCCTCAGTTTGTATGATGGCAATTTGCATATACTCCAGAATGTTATGAAGAGTGATCAGATGAATTGCAATTAATTGCAAAGTCCCTCTTTGCCATGCAAATGAACTGAATCCCCCCAAAAAACATTTCCACTGCATTTCAGCCCTGCCATAAAAGGACCAGTTGACATCATGTCAGTGATTCTCTAGTTAACACAGGTGTGAGTGTTGACGAGGACAAGGCTGGAGATCACTCTGTCATGCTGATTGAGTTCGAATAACAGACTGGAAGCTTCAAAAGGAGGGTGGTGCTTGGAATCATTGTTCTTCCTCTGTCAACCATGGTTACCTGCAAGGAAACACGTGCCGTCATCCTTACTTTGCACAAAAAGGGCTTCACAGGCAAGGATATTGCTGCCAGTAAGATTGCACCTAAATCAATCATTTATCGGATCATCAAGAACTTCAAGGAGAGCGGTTCAATTGTTGTGAAGAAGGCTTCAGGGCGCCCAAGAAAGTCCAGCAAGCGCCAGGACCGTCTCCTAAAGTTGATTCAGCTGCGGGATCGGGGCACCACCAGTACAGAGCTTGCACAGGAATTGCAGCAGGCAGGTGTGAGTGCATCTGCACGCACTGTGAGGCAAAGACTTTTGGAGGATGGCCTGGTGTCAAGAAGGGCAGCAAAGAAGCCACTTCTCTCCAGGAAAAACATCAGGGACAGACTGATATTCTGCAAAGGGTACAGGGATTGGACTGCTGAGGACTGAGGTAAAGTCATTTTCTCTGATGAATCCCCTGTCCGATTGTTTGGGGCATCCGGAAAAAAGCTTGTCCGGAGAAGACAAGGTGAGCGCTACTGTGTCATGCCAACAGTAAAGCATCCTGAGACCATTCATGTGTGGGGTTGCTTCTCAGCCAAGGGAGTGGGCTGACTCACAATTTTGCCTAAGAACACAGCGATGAATAAAGAATGGTACCAACACATCCTCTGAGAGCAACTTCTCCCAACCATCCAGGAACAGTTTGGTGACGAACAATGCCGTTGCCAGCATGATGGAGCACCTTGCCATAAGGCAAAAGTGATAACTAAGTGGCTCGGGGAACAAAACGTATATATTTTGGGTCCATGGCCAGGAAACTCCCCAGACCTTAATCCCATTGAGAACTTGTGGTCAATCCTCAAGAGGCGGGTGGACAAACAAAAACGTACAAATTCTGATAAACTCCAAGCATTGATTATGCAAGAATGGGCTGCCATCAGTCAGGATGTGGCCCAGAAGTTAATTGACAGCCTGCCAGGGCGGATTGCAGAGGTCTTGAAAAAGAAGGGTCAACACTGCAAATATTGACTCTTTGCATCAACTTCATGTAATTGTCAATAAATGCCTTTGACACGTATGAAATGCTTGTAATTATACTTCAGTATTCCATAGTAACATCTGACAAAAATAACTAAAGACACTGAGGCAGCAGACTTTGTGAAAATGTATATTTGTGTCATTCTCAAAACTTTTGGCCACGACTGTACATTAGAGTGTCTAGTTTGAGAAACAGCTTCATTAAATAGTACCCGCAAAACACCAGTCTCAACGTTAACAGTGAAGAGGCGACTCCGGGATGCTGGCCTTCTAGGCAGAGTTCCTCTGTCCAGTGTCCGTGTTCTTTTGCCCATCTTAATCTTTTCTTTTTATTGGCCAATCTGAGATATGGCTTTTTCTTTACAACTCTGCCTAGAAGGCCAGACGTCTGGTGTCACCTCTTCACTGTTGACGTTGAGACTGGTGTTTTGGGCCTCAGGTTCTACTATGTGGTTCTACTGTGGTTGTAATATGTTTCTATTGTGTGGTGTTCTACTGTGGTGTTCTACGGTAGTGTTCTAGGGTTGTGTTCTAGTGTTGTGTTCTAGTGTTGTGTTCTAGTGTTGTGTTCTAGTGTTGTGTTCTACTGTAGTGTTCTAGTGTGGTGTTCTACTGTGGTGTTCTACTGTGGTGTTCTACGGTAGTGTTCGGTGTTCTACTGTGGTGTTCTACTGTGGTGTTCTACTGTAGTGTTCTACTGTAGTGTTCTACTGTAGTGTTCTACTGTAGTGTTCTAGTGTGGTGTTCTAGTGTGGTGTTCTACGGTGGTGTTCTACTGTAGTGTTCTACTGTTGTGTTCTAGTGTGGTGTTCTACTGTAGTGTTCTACTGTGGTGTTCTAGTGTGGTGTTCTAGTGTGGTGTTCTACTGTAGTGTTATACTGTGGTGTTATACTGTGGTGTTCTACTGTTGTGTTCTACGGTAGTGTTCGGTGTTCTACTGTAGTGTTCTAGTGTGGTGTTCTAGTGTGGTGTTATACTGTGGTGTTCTACGGTAGTGTTCTACGGTAGTGTTCGGTGTTCTACTGTAGTGTTCTAGTGTGGTGTTCTAGTGTGGTGTTCTACTGTAGTGTTCTAGTGTGGTGTTATACTGTGGTGTTCTACTGTTGTGTTCTACGGTAGTGTTCGGTGTTCTACTGTAGTGTTCTAGTGTGGTGTTCTAGTGTGGTGTTATACTGTGGTGTTCTACGGTAGTGTTCGGTGTTCTACTGTAGTGTTCTAGTGTGGTGTTCTACTGTTGTGTTCTACTGTTGTGTTCTACTGTAGTGTTCTACTGTGGTGTTCTACTGTGGTGTTCTAGTGTGGTGTTCTAGTGTGGTGTTCTACTGTGGTGTTCTAGTGTGGTGTTCTAGTGTAGTGGTTCTACTATGTGGTTCTACTGTGGTCGTAATGTTTCTACTATGTGGTTCTACTGTGGTTGTTTCTATTGTGTTGTGTTCTAGTGTGGTGGTTCTACTGTGTTTATATTGTGGTGGTTTAGCCCGGTCTCACCTTCTCATAGCGTGTCTCCATACAGAGGAAGATGAGGTAGGCTGTAGCGCAGGCCAGACATCCCTCCAGGTAGGACTGGCCTCCCATCTTCTCTGCCTCCGCATAGTAGATATTCAACCTCTTCACTGTGTCCTCAAACAACGGCCGCTCAATCTGACAGAGAGACACTCAGTTAGCTGTCTTTTCAGCCATTAGTGTGTGTATGTGTTAGACTACCCACCCTGCTCTCCAGCTCAGAAGGGAACTTGGTCTGGAAGCGGCAGGTGGTCCCTTCACTGTAGTCTCTCTGCAGGAACACCTTGTTGGCCAGAGATGCACTGTGCCTCAACTCTTGGAGGTTATGGAACTACAGGACACAAACACACATGCGAGCACGTGCGCACACACACCCACCCACCCATATTTGGGGGGAGAGAGAGGAGAGAGAGAAAGGAGTGTGAGGAAGAGAGGGGGAGCGAGAGAGAGATTGTGGATAGAATTCTAATATGGATTAACTTTCTGGTTCTGAGGAAGCAGTGTGTATGACTCACCATGAGAATAAAACTAAACTGCTCATTCGCTCTCTCTCTCACACACATACTCTCTGTTCAAGAGGTAATGTATACAAACAGTGGCTGATGTAGTCTTTAGAGGTATACGATGATAGAGGAGAGGTGTTCAATCAAAGTCTGTCTGGCGGTCCGTTGGATCACGGCCCAGACACAGTATCTCTCCTCTCTCTCTAACTGGTCTTCTCTCTCTGTAGCTCTCGTTTTCTCCTCTCCTTTCCCCTCTCTCTTCTCTCCCTTCCCCTCTCTCTCTCTCTCTCTCTCTCTCTCCTTTCTTCTCTCCCTACCCCTCTCTCTTCTCTCTCTCTCTCCCTTCCCCTCCTCTCTCGGTAGCTCTTCGTCTACCTCTCTCTCTCTCCTGACCATGCACTCTGCTACAGCAGCCGGATCATGGAAACGAGCCAAGAGAAGAAGGCCCAACATCACAGAACAGCTCACAACAAATCAATCTCTGTAAGAACAGGGTTAGAAGGCTCAATAGGCCAACGATGGCACCAAATGGTCGTTTCCCCCCCATAAAGAAGCTTGATGTCCATAGTTGTGGATTTATGTGTGGGGGAGGTGTGTGGGCCAGTCTAGTTTCTTGCTTTGGGAAACTAGTTTAGGCTATTATGGTTCGTCAAGCTTGTTTCCTCAATGTGTCGCTGAATGAAAGGCAGTTGGACCGAATAACGGAAATGAAAAGATCCGTGTAAACGCGGAGATTTTCTCTCCTTGACCTCAATGGGTTGCTGTCCACGGTGCTGATATCTCTTTAGTAGGTTTCAGCACTAGCACGGGCCAGCCTGCCTATACCGGATTAACGGCGGAACACTAGAGACAAAAAAATAAGAGCTCTGCTTTCACCAAAACAGCTTAACGGCACGAGGATTGCTTGTTTATCCCTGTTCTCGTGCACAAGTTGTAGCATAGGCTACACAGCCTGCCTTGGAAACGCTGTTTGTGATACAAAGAGAATTCCTCTAACGAACCTCTTCAGTCACGTAGCCTTCCTACGCCTTTTAATATGGCAATATAATGATATAGGGATTATATGATATTCACATACCATGTCGGTCAGGGTGACCGAAGAAGTGTTAACATTGACACGGCTTCCATTTCTAATCAAAGCAGACGATTTATTTGCCAAAATGAACCTGCCTCCCTGACCCGTTTGAGCAAATGTTATATTCGAAATTAACTTTTTATACGTAAATAAACAACTGTTGTGTTGATTTCTATCGTTGCTGGGTAACAGAGATTGAAATGATTGTATGCTACACAAACCTTTCTATCACAGGGCTAACCTTGCTGTTACTGACAAAGCCATTCAAACGGTTCAGAATATAGGTTACAACCCTCTCCACAAGGCTACCTGCTCATATGAAAGACAATACTGTATAACCATATGCCCATAGAGGTAAAGGGAAAGACATAGACTAACGAAGAGGATAGATTATTATATTCATTCTCACCTCTGTCGCCATGTTTCCATCTGACGGCGTAAGGCTACTAGGACGAGTCCCGGAGCTCAAAGCGCTTTACTGGGACACGGGGACGGGTTGGAGGGCGGGAGGAAGAGACGGAGGGGGAGGGCAGAGAGCGGCGGGGGTTGGGAGGACCTCACACGAGGGGGTAGGGCGCGGGGCGTGGTCTATATATCATCGCGTAGCACTAACAGTCGTGGCCAAAAGTTTTGAAAATGACACAAATATTAATTTCCACAAAGTTTGCTGCTTCAGTGTCTAGATATTTTTGTCAGATGTTACTTTGGAATACTGAAGTATAATTACAAGCATTTCATAAGTGTCACAGGCTTTTATTGTCAATTACATGACGTTGATGCAAAGAGTCAATATTTGCAGTGTTGACCCCTTTTCAAGACCTCTGCAATCCGCCCTGGCAGGCTGTCAATTAACTTCTGGGCCACATCCTGACTGATGGCAGCCCATTCTTGCATAATCAATGCTTGGAGTTTGTCAGAATTTGTGGGTTTTTGTTTGTCCACCCGCCTCTTGAGGATTGACCACAAGTTCTCAATGGGATAAGGTCTGGGGAGTTTCCTGGCCCTGGACCCAAAATATATATGTTTTGTTCCCCGAGCCACTTAGTTATCACTTTTGCCTTATGGCAAGGTGCTCCATCATGCTGGAAAAGGCATTGTTCGTCACCAAACTGTTCCTGGATGTTGGGAGAAGTTGCTCTCGGAGGATGTGCTGGTGCCATTCTTTATTCATCGCTGTGTTCTTAGGCAAAATTGTGAGTCAGCCCACTCCCTTGGCTGAGAAGCAACCCCACACATGAATGGTCTCAGAATGCTTTACTGTTGGCATGACACAGTAGCGCTCACCTTGTCTTCTCCGGACAAGCTTTTTTCCGGATGCCCCAAACAATCGGAAAGGGGATTCATCAGAGAAAATGACTTCACCCCAGTCCTCAGCAGTCCAATCCCTGTACCTTTTGGAGAATATCAGTCTGTCCCTGATGTTTTTCCTGGAGAGAAGTGGCTTCTTTGCTGCCCTTCTTGACACCAGGCCATCCTCCAAAAATCTTCACCTCACAGTGCGTGCAGATGCACTCACACCTGCCTGCTGCCATTCCTGAGCAAGCTCTGTACTGGTGGTGCCCCGATCCCGCAGCTGAATCAACTTTAGGAGACGGTCCTGGCACTTGCTGGACTTTCTTGGGCGCCCTGAAGCCTTCTTCACAACAATTGAACCGCTCTCCTTGAAGTGCCTGATGATCCGATAAATGGTTGATTTAGATGCAATCTTACTGGCAGCAATAACCTTGCCTGTGAAGCCATTTTTGTGCAAAGTAATGACGGCACATGTTTCCTTGCAGGTAACCATGGATGACAGAGGAAGAACAATGATTCCAAGCACCACCCTCCTTTTGAAGCTTCCAGTCTGTTATTCGAACTCAATCAGCATGACAGAGTGATCTCCAGCCTTGTCCTCGTCAACACTCACAGCTGTGTTAACGAGAGAATCACTGACATGTCAGCTGGTCCTTTTGTGGCAGGGCTGAAATGCAGTGGAAATGTTTTTGGGGGGGATTCAGTTCATTTGCATGGCAAAGAGGGACTTTGCAATTAATTGCAATTCATCTGATCACTCTTCATAACATTCTGGAGTATATGCAAATTGCCATCATACAAACTGAGGCAGCAGACTTTGTGAAAATTAATATTTGTGTCATTCTCAAAACTTTTGGCCACGACTGTACATTCCTTTCCTTGTTTCCTTTCCTTCTGGTAATACAAACTGATTTGAGGAGATAGGAAAGGTGGGAACAATATGGAGGAAGACAGGTTAAAGTAAGGAAGACAACAAAGTAAGGAAAGGAAACAAGGAAAGTAAGGAAGCTACTTCAGACTATTGAGATTCACCCTGGGTTGTGAGGAGGGGATTGGAAAGGAACCTGGAGCCTTCTGGCATGTGGTGGATTTGGGTTGTGAGGAGAGGAACCTGGAGCCTTCTGGCATGTGGTGGATTTGGGTTGAGTAGTGCCCAAAAGCGTGTTTTAGCATGGGCAGCGCCATTGAGGACCATTCTGAAGTAGTCAACTGGGTGTGACTTCCTATGGGTTAAGGAAGGATCACGAGTCCATCCAGGTCACCACGAGGGATCAGCTGATGAATTATACTCCTGAGCAAGCACTCCATAACTGCAGGTGGCAGTAAATCACCAACCTTGGCTTATTACCTGTTCAAACAACACAATGCAAGTGGCAGTGTGCACCCTTTCAGTTTGTTTACCAACTCATAGAAGTAGTAGATGAAGAATGGACTACTTCAAAATGGAGATGACCTCTATGGCACTGCTTAGCTCTCACAGACGCCATAATGGGACAGATACAATGTCTACGGTAGTGAAATGCCAACAGATGCACCAAACCTGCAGGGCACGCTCTCTTTTTAAATGTTTTATTTTTTTTAAAAACAGAGCTCTCTACAACTAGGCTGAAAAAAGGCAGGAAAAATATGCCATAAGTTAATTTCAAACATTCAAAATCACATTAGTTTATTGAAGCAATGAAGAGTAAACAAAATCCTCCATTCTGTCAAGATAATCAAATGAATGAATCAATAAATTGGATAAATATAAACTTTCAGTGGATTGAATATAGGTGATCACAATGGTAAAAGTGTAACATGTACATTCTTATGTGTCAATCTAAAACCTGTGCTGTGTTCAAATACTCATACCAACATCCTGTATACTACATACTTAATGAGTATATACTACATACTATTAGTTCATTTTAGAATACTGTAAACTAAGGGTATCCTTTCAGTTGAGTACTAGCACTTTGCCTGTCTACCAGAAATTGATGATGTTGCTATGCAACCTCTTGCTAGCTTGTTAGCATAACAAATGACTAGCTAGACATTTTAATTTTTCGGCTGTGTCCGTAAATTCAATATGGGGTGCGTTCGTAAATTCACCCATGGAGTGCAAGAGAGCGCTCAGAATGCGCTCTGGGCGTTCGTAAATCCAGAGTTGTCAGATTGTCCGTTCGTAAATTCAGAGCGTTTCGGTCTCGGAGCCCAGACTAGACACTCTGGCCAAGGAGTAGGGTTGATCCGAGCGTTCTGTCCTCACAATGGCAGTCAAGCTCCCAAGCTAACTGGCTAGCTACCTCCATTCACAAATGAGAAACCCTCACTCTGACCATTTTACTTGCCCTAGCAGAGCTGGTTAGGCAGTCAAGCACCCAAGCTAACTGGCTAGCTACCTCCATTCACAAATGAGAAACCCTCACTCTGACCATTTTACTTGCCCTAGCAGAGCTGGTTAGGCAGTCAAGCACCCAAGCTAACTGGCTAGCTACCTCCATTCACAAATGAGAAACCCTCACTCTGACCATTTTACTCGCCCTAGCAGAGCTGGTTAGGCTGTTTTCATTTTTTGCAGAGTGTTGGTGACTAACTGTGCTGCAGGCAACAATTTAATTACTTTTTTTTTTTTTTGCCAACGCTTACTGACACCGGCCATATTCAACCGTTTTATTCAGCTATTCTGTGCACTGGCACACAGATGAGAGATGCTCTGAAATCAGAGTAGATAGCCAGAATTAACAATGTCCATTGAGAACGCACAACGACTCTACCACTTAGCTAAGAATGATGTGAATAATCAAGTCAATATACATTGGGTGGTTAGCTAGATAGTTAATATACTGCCTGGCAAGTTCAATGTATTAGTAGCCAACTAACGTTAGGTAGCTAGCTAACAGACCGGTACATACTGCTGCGGTTCGTAAGGACAGCGTAGCTAATAAATTGTCAGCCAACATAACGTTTAACTTATTTGAAAAGTCATTACTTTATTACATTGCTCAACATTTTCTTAAAGCAATTCATTTGTATCTGCTCTCGTCGGCCATTTTCCTCAAATCTGAAAATGTTGGTGAAGCCACGCCCATTTTCTGAAGAATCGCATTATGGTTCCTAAAAGCACAGAAATAGTGTCCACTGCTTGTATACTTCGTATTTTGGTGAATTTAGTACGACATCCAGGAACTTTTGGCATACTATGACCAATAAGTATACTACATACTAAATTTACATCACAAATAGTACAGCTAGTATGAGTATTTGAACACAGCTCTGGGTTCCCTCTGGAAATCACTCCATGGGGTTAGGTTATGCTCCATGGGGATTAGGGTATGCCATTTAGCATCCTGTCTTTACATCCATTAAATTAACATTAGGACCAACATATAAAACCATTACATAATGGATAAGTTATAACAGGGTCAATCTATAGCATATCTTATACAATCCAAATACGCAGCCACGCACACACACACACACACACACACACACACACACACACACACACACACACACACACACACACACACACCTCAGCATTCTCAGGACCTCCATGACAGTACAGGATAAATCTCAATGCAACACAAGCTGATGGGAGTCTGGGGGAGCGTCCAAAATGACACCCTATATAGTCCACTACTGTAGACCAGAGCCTATAGGGAATCCCATAGGGCTCTGGGCAAAAGCAGTGTAATTTATAGGGAATAGGTTGCCATTTGGGACTGGTTCATCTTAATAACCCTTGTCACCTGGGCTAGAGCCAGAGAACCAGACAACCTGGGGTTTTGAACCACCCCCAGGGGGGGCTAGAGGCTGATCTGCCGCGGGCTCTACCCAGCCAAGGAGCTTCGAATCCTGGGTAGGAGGGGCAGTACCATCCCTGGGTCTCCATGAGTGGGTAGGAGGGGGTAGTCATTTCTCACTTGCTGAGGGTGGAGTTGCAGACAGCACAAACAAACACTGTCTCTCTCTGGGCATCTGGAGCTGGGAGGGAGGTAAAGAGACATTACATGAGAAAGGGGGATGCAGAGAGTGATGGGGAATGAGAGAAGGTGTAAAATAGAAGAGATAGAAATTTGTTTTTAAAATCAACTGATGTCTTCGGAGACCTTATTTATCATTTCAGTATAGAAATACCATAATAGCATGTTGTGTGTGTGTGTGTGTGTGTGTGTTTCTCTCACCTGTAACACCCATGCAGGCCTTGAGGACCTTGTAGGAGCAGCATCTGGAGCAGAAGCTGTTGCCACAGTTACTACAGCTCCGCTGAAACAGCAGAGGTCACAGAGGTCACGATGACATCATCATCTTTGTTATGTCCCAAACTGAACCCTATTCCAGGGTTGGGGCCAATTTGAAATGAAGTGGGTGAATTCAGGAAGTAAAGTGAAACTCTAACCCCAACCCTGTCCTCTTCCCTACATAGTTCACTACTTGTGACCAGGGCCCATAGGACTCTGTTCTAAAGTGGTAGATTATATAGCGAATAGGATGCCATTTGTGACCCACCCCAGGTTCCACACAGAGTTATTAAACAACCTACAGTATTACTTATGATTGTATTTATTGGTGGTTTAAAAACAGGTGTAAAGCTCTTACCCTTCTCTTCACCACTGAGAAGACAGCACTGCAGCTGGAACAGTTACCTTTGGGATGAGAGAGCAGGAAGGGGGGAGAGAGAGAGAGGGGGGATATTTAATTTCTATCTGAAGACTAGATACTAAACCCACCTCTTAAGTAGGGCTGAGGTGAGGAAGAAGATGATGAGGGATGAAGGGTAGACTGACCTGTGTTGTTGGTGGGGTAGCGTTTGCGTAGCTTCTCCGTCAGTTTGGACACCTTACTGCGGATTGGCTCGTTGCGACTCAGCAGACCGTTGTCTGAGGTGATGGAGATGGTGTCTAAATCTGACGTTGTGTCATCATCCTCCTGTAGGGGGGTAGAGAAGGTTTAAGCTCTTGTCTGAGGTGATGGAGATGGTGTCTAAATCTGACGTTGTGTCATCACCCTCCTGTAGGGGGGGAGAGAAGGTTTAAGCTCTTGTCTGAGGTGATGGAGATGGTGTCTAAATCTGACGTTGTGTCATCATCCTCCTGTAGGGGGGGAGAGAAGGTTTAAGCTCTTGTCTGAGGTGATGGAGATGGTGTCTAAATCTGACGTTGTGTCATCACCCTCCTGTAGGGGGGGAGAGAAGGTTTAAGCTCTTGTCTGAGGTGATGGAGATGGTGTCTAAATCTGACGTTGTGTCATCATCCTCCTGTAGGGGGGGAGAGAAGGTTTAAGCTCTTGTCTGAGGTGATGGAGATGGTGTCTAAATCTGACGTTGTGTCATCACCCTCCTGTAGGGGGGGAGAGAAGGTTTAAGCTCTTGTCTGAGGTGATGGAGATGGTGTCTAAATCTGACGTTGTGTCATCATCCTCCTGTAGGGGGGGGGAGAGAAGGTTTAAGCTCTTGTCTGAGGTGATGGAGATGGTGTCCAAATCTGACGTTGTGTCATCATCCTCCTGTAGGGGGGGGGGGGGAGAGAAGGTTTAAGCTCTTGTCTGAGGTGATGGAGATGGTGTCCAAATCTGACGTTGTGTCATCATCCTCCTGTAGGGGGGGGGAGAGAAGGTTTAAGCTCTTGTCTGAGGTGATGGAGATGGTGTCTAAATCTGACGTTGTGTCATCACCCTCCTGTAGGGGGGGGGAGAGAAGGTTTAAGCTCTTGTCTGAGGTGATGGAGATGGTGTCCAAATCTGACGTTGTGTCATCATCCTCCTGTAGGGGGGGGGAGAGAAGGTTTAAGTTCTTGTCTGAGGTGATGGAGATGGTGTCCAAATCTGACGTTGTGTCATCATCCTCCTGTAGGGGGGGGGAGAGAAGGTTTAAGCTCTTGTCTGAGGTGATGGAGATGGTGTCCAAATCTGACGTTGTGTCATCATCCTCCTGTAGGGGGAGAGAGAAGGTTTAAGCTCTTGTCTGAGGTGATGGAGATGGTGTCCAAATCTGACGTTGTGTCATCATCCTCCTGTAGGGGGGGGGAGAGAAGGTTTAAGCTCTTGTCTGAGGTGATGGAGATGGTGTCCAAATCTGACGTTGTGTCATCATCCTCCTGTAGGGGGAGAGAGAAGGTTTAAGCTCTTGTCTGAGGTGATGGAGATGGTGTCCAAATCTGACGTAGTGTCATCATCCTCCTGTAGGGGGGGGGGGGAGAAGGTTTAAGTTCTTGTCTGAGTTGATGGAGATGGTGTCCAAATCTGACGTAGTGTCATCATCCTCCTGTAGGGGGGGGAGAAGGTTTAAGTTACTAAAGAGCAGTTAAAGGATGCAGCTTTGTGGGAACTACCAACCATAGCCCCTGCTCCCTGCTCCTCCAACACCAACCCCTCTCTTTCATGGTTTAGGTGGATGTGTTTCTCAACGTCAACAGCAGGGGGAGTCGAGAGCACACAGGCAGCAAAACCCCACTAACATAAAACCACACATCCTCCAAGGCAGGGGTGTCCAACTCCTTCCATGGAGGGCCCAGAGTCTGTTTGTTTTGGGGGTTTTCCTGTCCAATTAAGACCTACACAACCAGGTGAGGCCAGTTCCTAACTAACCAATGAGCTCAATTCATCAATCAAGTCAAAGGAAGGAGTGAAAACCTGCAGCCTTGGACCTCTGTGGAATGAGTTTGAAACGTGCTACCAGACATGCTCCAGATCAGTTGTACAGTTCACACCCTTATGGTTAAGGTTAGTGTTAGATGAGGCTAAGCTGATCCTAGATCTGTGCCTATATATTGCCCTGAAAGACGAGGGCTGGTACACCTCAGGCAAGAAACGTATTGGGAAGGGGCGGGGCACCTTAAGCTCCGCCCTCAGACATCATTGCACCTGTCTCCGTAGATGGGCTGGAAGCCAATCAGCAAAAGACCTCACCTGTATTCATAACAGTCGCAATCACACCCTATTTCCATATAATATAGTGCACTACTTTATACCCATGTCCCTATAAAATAGTGCACTACTTTATACCCTAGTCCCTAAAATATAGTGCACTACTTTAGACCCTAGTCCCTATAGTATAGTGCACTACTTTATACCCTAGTCCCTATAATATAGTGCACTACTTTAGACCCTAGTCCCTATAGTATAGTGCACTACTTTTATGAAATCAAAATTGCAAGATTGTTATAATACTGTAATTGCATCAAATGGTTGTTTTATGCAACAGAATAGAGGGTTCTTATAATATTGTGTCTGTGTGAACTGAAAGTGGGCCTCTGGGAGATTTAACACTAACAGGAGATTTATGTCTTTTGGGTGATAAAACCTAAAGAGACCGCATTCCAGAGCATCAGTTAATGTTTCTGTTCTCTATGGTACCAGGGAGAGATGACCCCAGGGCCAGACCCTGGTCTGTACACAATGAGAGATGACCCCAGGGCCAGACCCTGGTCTGTACACAATGAGAGATGACCCCAGGGCCAGACCCTGGTCTGTACACAATGAGAGATGACCCCAGGGCCAGACCCTGGTCTCTACACAATGAGAGATGACCCCAGGGCCAGACCCTGGTCTCTACACAATGAGAGATGATTATCACATCCGGCCGGTGATTGGGAGTCCCGTAGGGCGTTGCACAATTGGCCCAGCGTCGAGCGGGTTTGGCCGGGGTAAGCCGTCTTAGTGCACTACTTTTGACCAGAGCCCAACGTAGCATGGGATGGATGTGTCCTATTTGCATCCTTACAGTGAAGTGCACAACCATGCTAGAAACACACATCACACAATACACACACATTACAACACCACCCTTGGGTGTGTACTTAGGTGCAGTGACCAGCTCAGAGCATGCTTATCCAATGGTTTGCTGGAATAATGCAGAGACGCCCAGACTACATTGAGAATGAGGCCTATTGTATGAATGATGATTAGTGCTTTAAAAAGGTTTGCAAAATTCAATTAACTTTCCCAAAAATCCTGGTTAGAAGATTTGCAGAATCAGGAGGTAATAAGCAGGAAATCCAGGAATCCTTGAACCAGGAATTCTGGAAAACCTGGTTATCTGTGCTATGATATTAGTGCTATATATCATGATATTAGTGCTATATATCATGACATTAGCGCTATATATCATGACATTAGTGCTATATATCATGACATTAGCGCTATATATCATGACATTAGTGCTATATATCATGACATTAGCGCTATATATCATGACATTAGTGCTATATATCATGACATTAGTGCTATATATATATATAATGACATTAGTGCTATATATATATAATGACATTAGTGCTATATATATATAATGACAATAGTGGTATATATAATGATATTAGTGCTACATATAATGACATTAGTCCTATATGTAATGATATTAGTGGTATATGTATTGACATTGGTGGTATATGTGTATTGACAGTGGTGTATATATATGTAATGATATTAGTGGTATATGTAATGACATTAGTGGTATAGATGTGAAGTTATAGTCCTGATGTCATAATGGTAACATAACCAGTGATGGTAACAACAGCCCTAAGGTGTATAGACATTCCACTACCCATGCAGACAGGACCCAACCGAGGTGTGTACCCTATACGCCCCCCCTCCCTCTCACCACAAACAGGGTAAGGGAAGGGGGTGAACTAGACTTACCACTAAAGCCAAGGGAGTCTCCTTGTTAGGATGGAGAGGAACACACACACACACAGGAGCAGATTACACACACAACCCCCCCCATATCTATCTAACACAACCATTTTTAACACAAACACACCGCATCTATCTAACATGAACACGGCAGAAACACACTGTGCTGTCTGAGATAGTAATATTGAACTGGCCAGCTACACTAGATGCATAACGTCTGCAGAGCACGAGACGCTTCACCTCCATGAAACCTGGTGGTCTATTTCTATTGTGTCGATGTGAACGTGCAGCTCACTGAACAATATGATGAGGTGGTTAGAGCTCTGCTCACGTCAACGTTACGCTTCCAGTGTAGCAGCTAATAACAACTAGGGTTCTCTCCACGTCCTCGTGTAGCTCCTGTGCAACACACACCACTGCAATACACACACACACACACACACTTACAGGTCTTTGACCACGGTCATGACGTCGTGTAACACTGAACTGTCTGAGATAGTCCTAAATATTCAATTCAAATCACAATTTATTGGTCACGTACACATATTTAGCAGATGTTAATGCAGGTGTAGCGAAATGCTTGTAACACACACACACACAACTTAGTAACTAGGCTGAGTAGTTGAACTGTCACAGAACTTTATCATACATAAAAACAAAAATGATTTGTCGCAATTGTTAATGTGTCCTGTTTCTAATGCTGTAATACCACAGCCCGACAGACAGGGGGAGCCACTCACCTGCAGGGAGATAGGGGGCTCCTGAGTCAACTGAGAGGGGAGGTAGGTAGAAACAGAAAAGGAAATGAATCATCAGAAGGACAGGAAGTTGTCAGCCAGCGACAGAAGGAAGAAGGATAAGAAGCTGTGTTCCAACACAATCTTTTTCCTTCTGATTTGACAATGACATGGACAGGTCAAAGGAAGGTGGGCCTAGTGGACTCCTTGGTTTCTCCCATCCTACCATGTTAGATCTGTGAAAACTTAGTGGATGGAATGGAGGCAGTGTTCAAACAGGGCCGGAGGGAGAGTGGTGCAATTGCCAATAAAGTTATATCAAATCAAAAATACATGGCCTAAGACCTGGCCAAAGAGAGAGGTCAGGATGAAAAACCAGTCAGATAACAAGACAAAGGAATAAAGTCGAGATAACGGATGATTTAGTTTTTACCTCGATGGCATCTTTGAACTCATCATCAGGCTCTGCCTCCTCAGCCTCCTCTACGCTGCCCGGGGACAGGTCCTACACACCACACAATAATGATATACATGTACGTTACATAAGAGGATTATTGCATAACACTGATCTGTAATGTTTTAATGTACACCATTAATCCAAATATACACACTATACATATACATCCACCCCTTCCTCTCTCTCTCTCTCCCTACCCCTGTTTCTCTCTCCCTCCCTCCCTCCCCCCATTTCTCTTCCCCCACCACTTCTCTCTCTCTCCCTACCCGTTTCTCTCCCCCCACCACTTCTCTCTCTGTCCTTACCTCCAAGCTGCTAGCAGTGGGAGTCCGGTCCAGGCTGCCGCAGTCCGGTTCTGTGTGGTCCATCTCTCCTTCTGAGGATGGGTTCTGGCCAGACTGGACCACCTCCCTTAGGTCCAACACAACTACACACACAGAGGGAGTGGAACCAGGCTGTTAGAACACAGAACCAACACTTGAGTGTGTGTCTGCATGTACAGTACCAGTCAAAAGTTTGGACACACCTACTCATTCCAGGGTTTTTCTTTATTTTTACTATTTTCTACATTGTAGAATAATAGTGAAGACATCAAAACTATGAAATAACACATATGGAATCATGTAGTAACCAAAAAAAGTGATAAACAAATCTAAATATATTTGAGATTCTTCAAAAAAGCTGTCATCAAGGCAAAGGGTGGCTACTTTGAATAATGATTCCATATGTGTTATTTCATAGTTTTGATGTCTTCACTATTATAATACAACGTAGAAAATAGTAAAAAAATCAAGAAAAACCATTGAATGAGTAGGTGTGTCCAAACTTTTGACTGGTACTGTATGTGTGTGTACTAACCCCTGCAGAAGTCTCGGTTCCACAGGAAGAGGGCAGTAGTGAGACAGGCCAGCACCCAGCACACAGGAACAGAATACAGCAGCATCAATACAGCTAACAGGCCACCATAGAACCTGAGAGACAGAGAAGAGAGACGGAAGAGAGGGATAGAGAGACAGAGAAGAGAGACGGAAGAGAGGGATAGAGAGACAGAGAAGAGAGACGGAAGAGAGAGATAGAGAGACAGAGAGAGGAGAGACGGAAGAGAGAGATAGAGAGACAGAGAAGAGAGACGGAAGAGAGAGATAGAGACACTCAGGCACACACAAACAACCCTAACCAGTCTGTCGGGCGCTTTGTAAGTACAGATAAGATGTGTGATGATATCTATGGTGAATGTAGAGTGGCTGAGTTACTGTCCTGGAGAACAAGGACACACACACAGTGTTGCTGACCTGGAGGACTCAGAGTGGCTCTCCCAGTACAGGAGCTTGTAGACAGACTCAGCAGACAGGCAGGCATGAGACAACAGGTCATCTAGCTGCTTTAACCTGTGGACACACACACACACACACACACACACACACACACACACACACACACACACACAGAGGGAGACACCCGGACACGCACATGCGTGCACGCAAACAGGCACACACACAGGGATAGTAAATAAATTAACTTGGTTTTATAAAGTGGAGGGCCAAACTCACACACACACACACTCACTCACTCACAGGTCCTTGACTTCCAGCATGGCGTCCTGTCTGGTGAGCTGAACGTTCTGCAGGTCCTTACGATGCACCGCGTGGCACCGCCTCTTCTGTTGCTCCGCATCCGAAGCCCCGCCCCCACACCTGTCCTGCAGGTAACCCAGGGCAGCCGGGGCAGACACCCCCAGAACACACACAGAGAACCACCCCACTGGAGGGCAGGAGAGAAACTGACTGTCACATGTGATATATATCACATTATTATACACACTCAGTTGTATGTGGTAGTAGTTCATATAGCAGTGTGTGTGTTAACCAGCATTAGCTCACCTTCACTCAGAGTGAGGAAGAGGATGTTGAGCAGTACACAGACCAGTAGTGAGCACAGAGGCATCCTCCACCTGCAATACACCACACAGTCATACTGACCTAGGATCAGTTTAGCGTCCTCAAGTCCTATCCTCAACCATTAGGGTGGAGGAACTAAAAACTGACCTCCGATCAGTGTCTAGGGTAAACACTGACTCACCCCAGTAGGTAGCAGGCTGTACAAATCACACACTGACTCATGGCTATACAGTAAACCAAATAAGATGGCATGTATCTACAACTACACCCATTAGAGCAGGGCTGGAGCAAAAGCCTCACCTGCAGACCAGCTCCACAGCCCAGATCTAGGAGCAGCATACCCTCCCTTCATTAGCCAAGTAGGTAGCATGCCAGCTCCACAGACCAGATCTAGGATCAGTCTACCCTCCCTACATTAGCCCAGTAGGTAGCATGCCAGCTTCACAGCCCAGATCTAGGATCAGTCTACCCTCCCTTCATTAGCCCAGTAGGTAGCATGCCAGCTCCACAGACCAGATCTAGGATCAGTCTACCCTCCCTACATTAGCCCAGTAGGTAGCGTGCCAGCTTCACAGCCCAGATCTAGGATCAGTCTACCCTCCCTACATTAGCCCAGTAGGTAGCATGCCAGCTCCACAGCCCAGATCTAGGATCAGTCTACCCTCTCTACATTAGCCCAGTAGGTAGCGTGCCAGCTCCACAGCCCAGATCTAGGATCAGTCTACCCTCCCTACATTAGCCCAGTAGGTAGCGTGCCAGCTCCACAGACCAGATCTAGGATCAGTCTACCCTCCCTTCATTAACCCAGTAAGTAGCATGCCAACTCCACAGCCCAGATCTAGGATCAGAGCTTCATTAGCCCAGTAGGTAGAGTGCCAGCTTCACAGTCCAGATCTAGGATCAGGGCTTCATTAGCCCAGTAGGTAGAGTGCCAGCTTCACAGCCCAGATCTAGGATCAGCATACCCTCCCTGGAACCATTAGGGTGAAGAAACTCAAATCTGACAGGTCAGTGTCTAGGCCCATAGGAAACCTCATCCTACTCCCTTCACTAGCCCAGTAGGTAGCGTGAATCAGTCTACTCTCCCAAGTCCTATCCGTTATCACCATTGGAGAAACTAAAAACCGATCTTGGATCAGTGTGTAAATGTATCCTCTCACCCCAGTAGGTAGCGGGCCAGCTCCAACGTATCAGTGAGCGGCTCCAGAAACAGCGCCATCCTCTTGTAAGACACCACCATCTTGAGCAGGTCAAAGGTCGCGACCTGGCGGGGGCCAGGGCTTCCCAACTCTGAGGGTGACCCTGTGGGGGAGCCGGGGGTGTCTTTAGGGGGCAGAGACACCAGGGTGTCGTCCCCCCTGTCACCCACCCCCGGACCACCCTGACAGGGGTCCTGACATGCCCCTACTCCAGGCTTCATCCCGACTAGAGGGGAGAAGGGGAGGGTGGGAGAAAGGGGGACAGAAACAGAGGGGGTAGATAAAGGGAGTGAGAGACACAGACAGACAGAGAGATTATTTATCTTGCTCCTTTGCACCCCAGTATCTCTACTTGCACATTCATCTTCTGCACATCTACCATTCCAGTGTTTAATTGCTATATTGTAATTACTTCGCCACTATGGCCTATTTATTGCCTTAACTCCCTTATCTTACTTCATTTGCACTCACTGTATATAGATTTTTGTTTTTTCTACTGTATTATTGACTATGTTTTGTTTATTCCATGTGTAGCTCTGTGTTGTTGTATGTGTCGAATTGCTATTCTTTATCTTGGCCAGGTCGCAGTTGCAAATGAGAACTTGTTTTCAACTAGCCTACCTGGCTAAATAAAGGTGAAATAAAATAAAAAAGACAGAGAGAAACACAGAGAGACAAGATAAGATGTTAAGATTTTATTTTCATGTCCGTCTTTTGCTCTAGCTAGCATTTCCTGAATATGTTACGCTGTGCAAACACTCACTCACTAACTAGCTATCAGTGGAAAGAGGAAGGGGGCAATCACGAACCTGGACGATCAAAGTAAATCTACCATACCTGATTTAAGGACGATTTAATCATTGATCGTCTAATGCTACTGAGAAACGACTTGTGTTTGGCTGACATGAAATGGGTGGGTCATGAAACAATATGACTGCAACAGGCCACACACTACGTTGTTAAATATGGGTTCTATATCGCATGTTGATGAAGATACATTGTTGTCACACATAGCTAGTGTTTTCTAACGTTAGTGTCTAACGTTACACAACAACAGCTGTCATCCAAATCGCATGTAGCCACCTGGCGAAATTGTAACTTAAACTAACCAGCTAGTGATTGACATAACATTAACATGTAATATTTGCAACAATCAATATATATGACTAATAAGACAAGAAATGCAACATTACCTGACTAGCAGGCAAAGTGTCAAAACCCGTAGTTAGCGACTGTGAAAGCAATCCTTGATCGTCAACACGATAGGATCTGAATGTAGGAAGAGACGCGTCACACACACCCGTTTAGACAGTTTTCGCAGTCTTCTTGTTATGAAGTCAATCAATTGTTTTCGCTTCTCAAGTCGATGTTATTGAGTTGACGATGTTTTGTACTGTATAAATATTTGCGAAAGTATTTGTTTTAAGCAAATAATGCCTGCCTGCTAGCTGCGAGAGAAAAGTAATCGCTTCCGCAATAAAATCCGACTGGCTAATAGAACGCAGAGCGAACCGATGAGGGAGAGAGTAGATTAAAGAAAATATCGTAGCTGTCAAATCACGACAATCTGAGGTCCATTTGTTGGGGAAATTATGAGCTACATCACTCATTTCTCTCTAAATGAAATATTTTACTAAGATACTCACCCAAAACGGTGTTATGAAAAATATAATAGTATTGACAAAAAGAGTGACTAGTTGTGAAAATTCGAATCAATAATGAGGAGAAAGAAGGTCAATCACCAATCACAATATGCATTTATTCACAACTTATTAGTAAGGGAGCATGTCACACCAAACACACATGAATGCAGTGAGTGCTCACTGAGTGGAGTGAGCCTCTAGGTTATATACTCTCTCAGGATAGGTCAGGATAGGTGCGACCTCAGAGATGAAGTACAATGGTTCCAGACACTAACCCCACACATCCTGTGTCAGACTTTAGGTCCCAAATACAAGGAACTTGTTGTTTTGTTCAGTACTAAGAACTTAAAAGGACATTTGTTGTTACTTAGTGTCACTTTGCTAGGAGAGGGTGACTGACGCACAGACATTGTGGTGACAAGTGATTGGTTGTCATTACTCACGCCATCCCTTCACATGGGTTGCAAAAGGTAAAGACACATTCACATATGGAAACAAAGTTTCCTTCTGACCTCCTTTGCCATATTCCCTTTCTGATATTCTGCATAGCATCAGGGACATGTGATAGACAAGCCTGACTTCTCCTCTCTCTGGACCCCAGATGGCTTGAGGCCCATATGAGGGAGGAAGTGCAGCTGCCAACACCAGACTCCGAAAGGAGACATTCTAATAACAAGAGTTTCAACAGTTCAATCATATAAGCATATTCTGCAGATAAGACATCTTAATTATCTATATTATTTAGCTAATGTCTCCATTCGGAGTCTGGTGTTGGCAGCTGCACTTCCTCCCACTAGGCTATATGGGGCGGCAGGTAGCCTAGTGGTTAGAGTGTTGGACTAGTAACTTAAAGGTTGCAAGATCGAATCTCAAATATGTCGTTCTGCGCCTGAACAAGGCAGTTAACCCACTGTTCCTAGGCCGTCATTGAAAATAAGAATTTGTTCTTAACTGACCTGGCCTAGTTAAAAATGTTACTGTGGGTGTAGCGAAATGCTTCTAGCTCTGATAGTGCAGTAATATCTAACAAATTACACAACATATACACACATCTAAGTAGGAATGAATTAAGACTATATACATATGGACAAAAGATGTCAGAGTGGGACGGACTAAGATACCATAGAATAGTATAGAATACAGTGTATACATATGAGATGAGTAATGCAAGATATGTAAACATTAAGTGACTAAGATAGTATAGAATACAGTATATACATATGAGATGAGTAATGCCAGATATGTAAACATTATTAAAGTGACTAGTGTTCCATTCCTTTAAAGTGGCCAGTGATTCTCTAGTCTATGCCTATAGGCAGCAACCTCTAATGTGCAAATGATGGGTGTTTAACAGTCTGATGGCCTTGAGATAGAAGCTGTTTTTCAGTCTCTCGGTCCCAGCTTTGATGCACCTGTACTGACCTCGCCTTCTGGATGATAGCGTTGTGAACAGGCAGTGGCTCGAGTGGTTGATGTCCTTGATGATCTTTTTGGTCTTCCTGTGACATCGGGTGCGGTAGGTGTCCTGGAGGACAGGTAATTTGTCCCCGGTAATGCGTTGGGCAGACCGCACCACCATCTTGGAGAGTCTTGCGGTTGCGGGCAGTGCAGTTGCCGTACCAGGCGGTGATACAGCCCGACAGGATGCTTTCAATTGTGCATCTGTAAAAGTTTCTGAGGGTTTTAGATGTCAAGCCACATTTAGCCTCCTGAGGTTGAAGAGGCTCTGTTGTGCCTTCTTCACCACACTGTCTGTGTGGGTGGTCCATTGCAAGGAACAAGCCTGACTTCTCCCCTCTCTGGGCCCCAGGTGACAGGCCCATATTTTATTTTATTTTTATTTAACTAGGCAAGTCAGTTTAGAATAAATTCTTATTTTCAATGACGGCCTAGGAACAGTGGGTTAACTGCCTTGTTCAGAGGCAGAACGACAGATTTTTACCTTGGCAGCTCAGGGGTTCGATCTTGCAACCTTTCGGTTACTAGTCCAACCACTAGGCTACGCTGCCGCCCGAAACATCTGCTAATCACGTGTATGTGACCAATAAAAACGTATTTGATTTTAATTCTGATTTCTCCACCACACTAGCCTGCATTATTCTAATTATAATATGTAGGCTATGACAATTGCATGTGTTCTCAAATATTTTAGAAATTGATGGTGTTCAGAAATTCCTAATGGATTAACTAGAGCACAATCAGTCAACAACATTGGGCCTATAAGTTAAATCCATTGTCCATCCAAGTCGTGCTTGTGATAGGTCCTATGTGCGCCGTTGTTACGTTCCCCAGTTTCTGTGTTGTAGTCTGTGTATTTGAGTGTGTGTGTTTCAGGAGATGGCTTCCTGAATTCTCCCCAAGCAGCTGATTGATCAGCCCCATTGATGATTGGAGCTGACCCCGCCCCCTCGTCAAGTTACAGCTGTATCCGATTAGACTCCTTCTGAAGCTATATAAAAGCCAGTGTTCTATTCAAAAGAATACTGAGAGAGAGGAGGCTGATATACTGAGAGAGAGGAGGCTGATATACTGAGAGAGAGGAGGCTGATATACTGAGAGAGAGGAGGCTGATATACTGTGTTGGTTGTTCTCAGAGGGAGATGATTAGTGTGTCCTGTATTGGTTGAGTGGTTATGTATTTTGTGTCAATAGAACGCAGTGTTTTGATTATTGAAATTGTTTAGATAATTCTGTTTCATTTGTTCCCAGGGGGGAAGGGGAAGGCACCTAGGGAGTGCTTAGGCAAGAGGCCCGCGGGCATACATATACCTGTAGTATATTCACTGTCTAGGCACACTAGGTAAGACCTGGGCGGACCATCCCCTGTATTTTGGTTAGCGCACCAGGTGGTGTTAGTTAGGTAAGTAGTGGGTAGGCAGGTAAGGTAGGAGAGGGGGCTTTGATATTTACTTTCTTTGCTTTGGTTCCGTCCAGACCCTTCTCCCCAAAATTACCGTGTGAAGGAATAAATTCCTTGTAAACGATACACCTCTCTCTGCCTTTGTCATCCTTACTTGCACCTACAGTCCATACCTCTTTCGGTTCACGGGGAGTTGAGTTGTAGCAGGGTGTTGCGTTCCCTTTTCATAGAGGTGTGCGTAACAGCCATGCACGTTGGTTTGTCTTTCAGAACCATGGTCAGCTACAGCCCACCCAAGACCCTAGCAGAGTACATCTGTACACATACACACACACCGAGAAAGAGACCGACAGACATGGAGAGTGAGAAGATAGATAACTATTTTATTCCCTTCAACCTGTCTCCTCTAGTCTGAGTTGTATCCCCTCTTCCCTCTAGTCTGAGTTGTATCCCCTCTACCCTCTAGTCTGTTGTATCCCCTCTACCCTCTAGTCTGAGTTGTATCCCCTCTACCCTCTAGTCTGAGTTGTATCCCCTCTTCCCTCTAGTCTGAGATGTATCCCCTCTTCCCTCTAGTCTGTGTTGTATCCCCTCTTCCCTCTAGTCTGAGTTGTATCCCCTCTTCCCTCTAGTCTGAGTTGTATCCCCTCTTCCCTCTAGTCTGAGTTGTATCCCCTCTTCCCTCTAGTCTGAGATGTATCCCCTCTTCCCTCTAGTCTGAGTTGTATCCCCTCTTCCCTCTAGTCTGAGTTGTATCCCATCTTCCCTCTAGTCTGAGTTGTATCCCCTCTACCCTCTAGTCTGAGTTGTATCCCCTCTACCCTCTAGTCTGAGTTGTATCCCCTCTTCCCTCTAGTCTGAGTTGTATCCCCTCTTCCCTCTAGTCTGAGATGTATCCCCTCTTCCCTCTAGTCTGAGTTGTATCCCCTCTTCCCTCTAGTCTGAGTTGTATCCCCTCTTCCCTCTAGTCTGAGATGTATCCCCTCTTCCCTCTAGTCTGTTGTATCCCCTCTATCCTCTAGTCTGTTGTATCCCCTCTAGTCTGAGTTGTATTCCCTCTACCCTCTAGTCTGAGATGTATCCCCTCTTCCCTCTAGTCTGAGTTGTATCCCCTCTACCCTCTAGTCTGAGTTGTATCCCCTCTACCCTCTAGTCTGTGTTGTATTCCCTCTTCCCTCTAGTCTGAGTTGTATCCCCTCTTCCCTCTAGTCTGAGTTGTATCCCCTCTTCCCTCTAGTCTGAGTTGTATCCCCTCTTCCCTCTAGTCTGAGATGTATCCCCTCTTCCCTCTAGTCTGAGATGTATCCCCTCTAGTCTGAGTTGTATCCCCTCTTCCCTCTAGTCTGAGTTGTATCCCCTCTACCCTCTAGTCTGAGTTGTATCCCCTCTTCCCTCTAGTCTGTTGTATCCCCTCTACCCTCTAGTCTGAGTTGTATCCCCTCTACCCTCTAGTCTGTTGTATCCCCTCTTCCCTCTAGTCTGAGTTGTATCCCCTCTTCCCTCTAGTCTGAGATGTATCCCCTCTACCCTCTAGTCTGTTGTATCCCCTCTACCCTCTAGTCTGAGTTGTATCCCCTCTACCCTCTAGTCTGTTGTATCCCCTCTTCCCTCTAGTCTGAGTTGTATCCCCTCTTCTCTCTAGTCTGAGTTGTATCCCCTCTTCCCTCTAGTCTGATATGTATCCCCTCTACCCTCTAGTCTGTTGTATCCCCTCTACCCTCTAGTCTGAGTTGTATCCCCTCTACCCTCTAGTCTGAGTTGTATCCCCTCTTCCCTCTAGTCTGAGATGTATCCCCTCTTCCCTCTAGTCTGTGTTGTATCCCCTCTTCCCTCTAGTCTGAGTTGTATCCCCTCTTCCCTCTAGTCTGAGATGTATCCCCTCTTCCCTCTAGTCTGAGATGTATCCCCTCTACCCTCTAGTCTGAGATGTATCCCCTCTACCCTCTAGTCTGAGATGTATCCCCTCTACCCTCTAGTCTGTTGTATCCCCTCTACCCTCTAGTCTGAGTTGTATCCCCTCTTCCCTCTAGTCTGAGTTGTATCCCCTCTTCCCTCTAGTCTGAGATGTATCCCCTCTACCCTCTAGTCTGTTGTATCCCCTCTACCCTCTAGTCTGAGATGTATCCCCTCTTCTCTCTAGTCTGAGTTGTATCCCCTCTTCCCTCTAGTCTGAGTTGTATCCCCTCTTCCCTCTAGTCTGAGTTGTATCCCCTCTTCCCTCTAGTCTGAGTTGTATCCCCTCTTCCCTCTAGTCTGAGTTGTATCCCCTCTTCCCTCTAGTCTGAGTTGTATCCCCTCTTCCCTCTAGTCTGAGTTGTATCCCCTCTTCCCTCTAGTCTGAGTTGTATCCCCTCTTCCCTCTAGTCTGAGATGTATCCCCTCTACCCTCTAGTCTGTTGTATCCCCTCTACCCTCTAGTCTGAGTTGTATCCCCTCTACCCTCTAGTCTGTTGTATCCCCTCTTCCCTCTAGTCTGAGTTGTATCCCCTCTTCCCTCTAGTCTGAGATGTATCCCCTCTACCCTCTAGTCTGTTGTATCCCCTCTACCCTCTAGTCTGAGTTGTATCCCCTCTACCCTCTAGTCTGTTGTATCCCCTCTTCCCTCTAGTCTGAGTTGTATCCCCTCTTCTCTCTAGTCTGAGTTGTATCCCCTCTTCCCTCTAGTCTGATATGTATCCCCTCTACCCTCTAGTCTGATATGTATCCCCTCTACCCTCTAGTCTGTTGTATCCCCTCTACCCTCTAGTCTGAGTTGTATCCCCTCTACCCTCTAGTCTGAGTTGTATCCCCTCTTCCCTCTAGTCTGAGATGTATCCCCTCTTCCCTCTAGTCTGAGTTGTATCCCCTCTTCCCTCTAGTCTGAGATGTATCCCCTCTTCCCTCTAGTCTGAGTTGTATCCCCTCTTCCCTCTAGTCTGTTGTATCCCCTCTACCCTCTAGTCTGTTGTATCCCCTCTACCCTCTAGTCTGAGTTGTATCCCCTCTACCCTCTAGTCTGAGTTGTATCCCCTCTTCCCTCTAGTCTGAGATGTATCCCCTCTTCCCTCTAGTCTGAGTTGTATCCCCTCTTCCCTCTAGTCTGAGTTGTATCCCCTCTACCCTCTAGTCTGAGTTGTATCCCCTCTACCCTCTAGTCTGTGTTGTATTCCCTCTTCCCTCTAGTCTGAGTTGTATCCCCTCTTCCCTCTAGTCTGAGTTGTATCCCCTCTTCCCTCTAGTCTGAGATGTATCCCCTCTTCCCTCTGACTCTTGATGTCAGAGGAGAGAGAGACCTAGAGAGAGAGACCTAGAGAGAGACCTAGAGAGAGAGAGACCTAGAGAGAGAGAGACCTAGAGAGAGAGACCTAGAGAGAGAGAGACCTAGAGAGAGAGACCTAGAGAGAGAGAGACTTAGAGAGAGACTGCAAGGAGTTTAGAATGTAAGAACGTTTAACACCCATCAGAGGGAAGACTGGGATTTGTCTCCTGTTTTGGGGCGGTGTTCTGCATGAAGTGCTCGAGTTCGCATAACTATCTCGGGTGAATCTTCATCAAATTCAGTCTGAAAGTCCTCTTTCTCAGCAAGACAAAAGCAGCAACAATATCTGGCACTGAATGATTCAACTAAGCCAAATAAACAGTGAAGACCAAGGTTGTCACCTGTAACTTGGACAATAGTTCCATACACTGGTTGATCATACAAGGGGACCATAATTCCATCCCTCTCAAGTAATTTAATATCCTGCACAACTGGATCAAGTATTTTAGAAAGTCTGAGATGTTTTAACGTCTTGGGCATGACATAAAGCAACCAAATGAATATTAAGCAGAAATGAGCTGAACTTTGGAGAACAATTCCGTAAGGTGAAATAGATTGCTCCTAATTAATATATTCAACGTTTTGATCCAAGAGGATTTGCAGTTTTAGAATCATAGAGAAGCTGAATCTGAATTGCTTCTGTTTTGAAGATGGAGCATGGCGCTTGAACAGATCTCCATCACATCAGTCATAAAGTTCTCTTGAACTGGAATCAGTCTGCATCATCTCCTTTATATTCAGGGTGTTTGTACATAAACTGTCATGTTCTCAAAATTGGGATATAAACAAATGTATCAGTAACAACAATTTGATCATAGCCTCCAGTAGTCCGACTGCGTTGTGTATAAAATCTAGTACGAAGAACGTATTCACTGGGTCTACCCTTCCCCACTTTTCTGTAAAATACTGCCATCTCTTACTTTCAGAATTTAATACACCAGAAGGATTTTCAATTTTTTTCAAAACACTGATCAATTGTACACTCAATGTCACTTTTAATAGGCTCCTGTATAGACAGACACGTCTTCACAGATTCTTTAGCGTGAATATGAATATCATCAACTATCTCTTCCATGGAAATGACCAGAGTTAATGGTGGTTTCACCTACACCTGCCACTTTCAGTTCAGCTACGGTTGCAGCGCAGATGTCTACAAGACTCTTATTGACAAGGACTGAGTCAGAAGGGGAACTTGTTGATGGCAAGTCATCATCTTGGAGAGTCTTGCGGTTGCGGGCAGTGCAGTTGCCGTACCAGGCGGTGATACAGCCCGACAGGATGCTTTCAATTGTGCATCTGTAAAAGTTTCTGAGGGTTTTAGATGTCAAGCCACATTTAGCCTCCTGAGGTTGAAGAGGCTCTGTTGTGCCTTCTTCACCACACTGTCTGTGTGGGTGGTCCATTGCAAGGAACAAGCCTGACTTCTCCCCTCTCTGGGCCCCAGGTGACAGGCCCATATTTTATTTTATTTTTATTTAACTAGGCAAGTCAGTTTAGAATAAATTCTTATTTTCAATGACGGCCTAGGAACAGTGGGTTAACTGCCTTGTTCAGAGGCAGAACGACAGATTTTTACCTTGGCAGCTCAGGGGTTCGATCTTGCAACCTTTCGGTTACTAGTCCAACCACTAGGCTACGCTGCCGCCCGAAACATCTGCTAATCACGTGTATGTGACCAATAAAAACGTATTTGATTTTAATTCTGATTTCTCCACCACACTAGCCTGCATTATTCTAATTATAATATGTAGGCTATGACAATTGCATGTGTTCTCAAATATTTTAGAAATTGATGGTGTTCAGAAATTCCTAATGGATTAACTAGAGCACAATCAGTCAACAACATTGGGCCTATAAGTTAAATCCATTGTCCATCCAAGTCGTGCTTGTGATAGGTCCTATGTGCGCCGTTGTTACGTTCCCCAGTTTCTGTGTTGTAGTCTGTGTATTTGAGTGTGTGTGTTTCAGGAGATGGCTTCCTGAATTCTCCCCAAGCAGCTGATTGATCAGCCCCATTGATGATTGGAGCTGACCCCGCCCCCTCGTCAAGTTACAGCTGTATCCGATTAGACTCCTTCTGAAGCTATATAAAAGCCAGTGTTCTATTCAAAAGAATACTGAGAGAGAGGAGGCTGATATACTGAGAGAGAGGAGGCTGATATACTGAGAGAGAGGAGGCTGATATACTGAGAGAGGAGGCTGATATACTGAGAGAGAGGAGGCTGATATACTGTGTTGGTTGTTCTCAGAGGGAGATGATTAGTGTGTCCTGTATTGGTTGAGTGGTTATGTATTTTGTGTCAATAGAACGCAGTGTTTTGATTATTGAAATTGTTTAGATAATTCTGTTTCATTTGTTCCCAGGGGGGAAGGGGAAGGCACCTAGGGAGTGCTTAGGCAAGAGGCCCGCGGGCATACATATACCTGTAGTATATTCACTGTCTAGGCACACTAGGTAAGACCTGGGCGGACCATCCCCTGTATTTTGGTTAGCGCACCAGGTGGTGTTAGTTAGGTAAGTAGTGGGTAGGCAGGTAAGGTAGGAGAGGGGGCTTTGATATTTACTTTCTTTGCTTTGGTTCCGTCCAGACCCTTCTCCCCAAAATTACCGTGTGAAGGAATAAATTCCTTGTAAACGATACACCTCTCTCTGCCTTTGTCATCCTTACTTGCACCTACAGTCCATACCTCTTTCGGTTCACGGGGAGTTGAGTTGTAGCAGGGTGTTGCGTTCCCTTTTCATAGAGGTGTGCGTAACAGCCATGCACGTTGGTTTGTCTTTCAGAACCATGGTCAGCTACAGCCCACCCAAGACCCTAGCAGAGTACATCTGTACACATACACACACACCGAGAAAGAGACCGACAAACATGGAGAGTGAGAAGATAGATAACTATTTTATTCCCTTCAACCTGTCTCCTCTAGTCTGAGTTGTATCCCCTCTTCCCTCTAGTCTGAGTTGTATCCCCTCTTCCCTCTAGTCTGAGATGTATCCCCTCTTCTCTCTAGTCTGAGTTGTATCCCCTCTTCCCTCTAGTCTGAGTTGTATCCCCTCTTCCCTCTAGTCTGAGTTGTATCCCCTCTTCCCTCTAGTCTGAGATGTATCCCCTCTACCCTCTAGTCTGTTGTATCCCCTCTACCCTCTAGTCTGAGTTGTATCCCCTCTACCCTCTAGTCTGTTGTATCCCCTCTTCCCTCTAGTCTGAGTTGTATCCCCTCTTCCCTCTAGTCTGAGATGTATCCCCTCTTCCCTCTAGTCTGAGATGTATCCCCTCTACCCTCTAGTCTGTTGTATCCCCTCTACCCTCTAGTCTGAGTTGTATCCCCTCTACCCTCTAGTCTGAGTTGTATCCCCTCTTCCCTCTAGTCTGAGATGTATCCCCTCTACCCTCTAGTCTGTTGTATCCCCTCTACCCTCTAGTCTGAGATGTATCCCCTCTTCTCTCTAGTCTGAGTTGTATCCCCTCTTCCCTCTAGTCTGAGTTGTATCCCCTCTTCCCTCTAGTCTGAGTTGTATCCCCTCTTCCCTCTAGTCTGAGTTGTATTCCCTCTACCCTCTAGTCTGAGTTGTATCCCCTCTTCCCTCTAGTCTGAGATGTATCCCCTCTAGTCTGAGTTGTATCCCCTCTTCCCTCTAGTCTGAGTTGTATCCCCTCTACCCTCTAGTCTGAGATGTATCCCCTCTACCCTCTAGTCTGAGTTGTATCCCCTCTTTCCTCTAGTCTGAGTTGTATCCCCTCTTCCCTCGAGTCTGAGTTGTATCCCCTCTTCCCTCTAGTCTGAGATGTATCCCCTCTTCCCTCTAGTCTGAGATGTATCCCCTCTTCCCTCTAGTCTGAGATGTATCCCCTCTTCCCTCTAGTCTGAGTTGTATCCCCTCTTCCCTCTAGTCTGAGATGTATCCCCTCTTCTCTCTAGTCTGAGATGTATCCCCTCTTCTCTCTAGTCTGAGTTGTATCCCCTCTTCTCTCTAGTCTGAGTTGTATCCCCTCTTCCCTCTAGTCTGACTTGTATCCCCTCTTCCCTCTAGTCTGAGTTGTATCCCCTCTTCCCTCTAGTCTGAGATGTATCCCCTCTTCCCTCTAGTCTGAGTTGTATCCCCTCTTCCCTCTAGTCTGAGATGTATCCCCTCTTCCCTCTAGTCTGAGTTGTATCCCCTCTTCCCTCTAGTCTGAGTTGTATCCCCTCTTCCCTCTAGTCTGAGTTGTATCCCCTCTTCCCTCTAGTCTGAGTTGTATCCCCTCTTCCCTCTAGTCTGAGTTGTATCCCCTCTTCCCTCTAGTCTGAGATGTATCCCCTCTTCCCTCTAGTCTGTGTTGTATCCCCTCTTCCCTCTAGTCTGAGATGTATCCCCTCTTCCCTCTAGTCTGAGATGTATCCCCTCTTCCCTCTGACTCTTGATGTCAGAGGAGAGAGAGACCTAGAGAGAGAGACCTAGAGAGAGAGAGACCTAGAGAGAGAGAGACCTAGAGAGAGAGAGACTTAGAGAGAGACTGCAAGGAGTTTAGAATGTAAGAACGTTTAACACCCATCAGAGGGAAGACTGGGATTTGTCTCCTGTTTTGGGGCGGTGTTCTGCATGAAGTGCTCGAGTTCGCATAACTATCTCGGGTGAATCTTCATCAAATTCAGTCTGAAAGTCCTCTTTCTCAGCAAGACAAAAGCAGCAACAATATCTGGCACTGAATGATTCAACAAAGCCAAATAAACAGTGAAGACCAAGGTTGTCACCTGTACAATAGTTCCATACACTGGTTGATCATACAAGGGGACCATAATTCCATCCCTCTCAAGTAATTTAATATCCTGCACAACTGGATCAAGTATTTTAGAAAAGCCATATGTTTTAACGTCTTGGGCATGACATAAAGCAACCAAATGACTATTAAGCAGAAATGAGCTGAACTTTGGAGAACAATTCCGAAAGGTGAAATAGATTGCTCCTAATTGATGTATTCAACGTTTTGATCCAAGAGGATTTGCAGTTTTAGAATCATAGAGAAGCTGAATCTGAATTGCTTCTGTTTAGAAGATGGAGCATGGCGCTTGAACAGATCTCCATCACATCAGTCAAAAAGTTCTCTTGAACTGGAATCAGTCTGCATCATCTCCTTTATATTCAGGGTGTTTGTACATAAACTGTCATGTTCTCAAAATTGGGATATAAACAAATGTATCAGTAACAACAATTTGATCATAGCCTCCAGTAGTCCGACTGCGTCGTGTATCAAATCTAGTACGAAGAACGTATTCAACTGGGTCTACCCTTCCCCACATTTCTGTAAAATACTTTAATACACCAGAAGGATTTTCAATTTTTTTCAAAACACTGATCAATTGTACACTTAATGTCACTTTTAATAGGCTCCTGTATAGACAGACACGTCTTCACAGATTCTTTAGCGTGAATATGAATATCATCAACTATCTCTTCCATGGAAATGACCAGAGTTAATGGTGGTTTCACCTACACCTGCCACTTTCAGTTCAGCTACGGTTGCAGTGCAGCTGTCTACAAGACTCTTATTGACAAGGACTGAGTCAGAAGGGGAACTTGTTGATGGCAAGTCATCAAAATGACTTACTGCTCCATATTCAGCTGTAGAGGGGCCTTCACCCAGATCAGAACAAGGTTCAACATAAACATGTGAACAACCAGCCTGACCGCATTTAAGACCAAGTGTCTTTCCTGGACAAAGTCCGTGGACCAACTTCAGGTGTTTTGTCAAGGAATTAGCATTTGCCTGGGGGCTTTTGCAAGCGAACATAACATTTTAGATGAATGATATGAAAAAGTTTGTGTGAAATGAAAAAGGTTACTTCCTACGCTGCGTTATAACCCTTTGCAACTTCAAAACTTTTAGTAACTCAATACAGCATCCGAGACCTCACCTCTGCAACCCTAGGATTAACCTTAGTGGTATCAACATCAATTTCATAAATTGTGGTTTGCAAGAAGTTGTACACATTTACCAGATCCTGGTTGTACGAGGTACCAAAGACAAAAGGAGCTTTTGGAAAGCTCATCAAAACAGGCAAGAGAGTCTGGTGACTTACAAGGTATTGCATGTTTGTCAATCACAATGAAGTACTTGTGAATCCCACTCCTCTGGGTCCCCACAGCAAGCAGATAGTGTTGAAGGTTTTCCATGACGCTCTCCAGACACAAGAACTTCATTAGTTTGCTATTTAAATCAATCATGGTTCACAAACAGTTTATGAAAATGTAAATTACAGCTACACATGATCTTAACATGATTTGTCCATCATCTTAAAAGTTGTTATTAGGATTAGTAATGGGGACAGAACAGTAACCGCACCTTGATGAACTTCACAATGTGGTCAATGGCGTGTCTGGCTGAGATTTTTCGTGGTCTCTTGCGGTCATGAGGTGACGGTGGCAGAAAGTGGACAAGGACCAAAAATGGAGGACATGTCACTGTCTCATCCTGAAAGTACACATTTTCACTGAAAGTTACATCATTCCATTTTGCTATCAAAAACAATGCTCCCTTCCATTAGTATAATCATTTTATTCCAGCATACCATTTTGAACCAGGTCTTGCAGGTCGCCTGTCTGTGTGAGGCCATGGCTTTGGTCAATGACTTCCTGCTTGTAGAGAGTAGGCCACTTCTCCAGGAACTTTGCAGAGGTTGCATCACCAAACATTAGACAAAAATCTTGCTCAATCTGCAGACAAGATGGAATCGGTCAAGACAGAACAGTAAACATTATGGTGTAGCACTATCGTCATGTAATATATCACAGTCCTAATCAGACTGTTGTAGAACAGAAAACAATTGTCCTGACAGTTAAGGCAAGGCAGTCGAAGATCCACATACCATTCCTGCTATGCCCTGGAATCTTGGAAACGCTGTGAATATTTCAGAGGACGTCACTGGGTCAAGAACCATCTTTTGACGATAGGTCTGCTTCATCTTCTCCTTTACAATTGCTTCATCAGCTGTATGCTTCATCAGTGCAATGGCCTCACAACACAGGCTTTCTGTTGTCCTCTCTGAAGGGGTCTCTATCAGCTTTTGGACCACCTGTAACATGGTGAAACTTTTACAGATTACTGGGTTTGTCTGCTGTATACAATATTATGTCATAAGAGATTAAAAAAAAAACAAGGCTCGGTAAAATCTGTAAGGATGGAAATGCATGCAGTTATGTCACCAGATGAAAAGTAGGATTTATTTGACTCAGAAACAGAATTAATACTAAGAAATACTAAAAGAGTAAGAGTTTAAGAAAAAACTTGCTTATACAGATGTTCACATACAATTATTCTCTGGTCATGTGTCATGAATGAGACTAACCACAATGAAAATCACTTACACGTCAGTGACTGGCGCATGGTCTTCTGTCGTCCCTCTGATGCTTCCCTTTGAACAAATTTCAGTCTCCATGCTAGATATCCACTCCCATCTTCTGCATTGTAATAATGCTCCTAAAGTAAAGTATGATTCAGTTTGAGTGAGCAGGTTAAAATATCTTCATATTCATTTTTATCCTTAAAACTACAGATGCGCCCATAAATGAAGAATTGCTCATTCAACAGGTCTGACCCTAACAGTGCAGAACTTAACTGGGCTTTTATACCACCAGAGTTGGGCTTTGGAGAGTAAAACACGTGTTGCATCGACCTGCCTGCCGCTAAATACTGTCTACTAACAGCTCTCAATTCAGAGTAAAACGCAGGTGTTGCACCGACCAAACAGCAGCTAAAAATTGTCTAGCTCTAAAGTTCAGAGTAAATCGCAGGTGTTGCACCGACCAAACTGCAGCTAAAAACCATCAACCAGTAACAGCTCAAGTTCAGAGAAATGTTGCCAACTCCTCAGTAAGGAAAGTAGCTATTGGCTGTCCTAAAAGTCGCTAAGTGACGGCATCACCTAATTTGCCATGTGCATGTAATTGTGATGGACACTGTAGGAGAGAGGAATAATGTCGTGGGAGAGACAAAAAGTGAGTAAAAAAACACCCTAAACATGTTTAGAACTACAAATGAACTTCTGTCGATTCTTGTTTTTTTTTATGTCACAATTCCAACCCTCCTTTATCCGGGCTTGGGACCAGCAAAAGTGACCCAAAAGAGACACTCTGGCAGAGTTACTTAGTTTATATACTGTCCATAAACCACTAAAAAAGTGGTATAACTTAATGTTACTGTAGCCAGCTAGCTAATTAGCTCTAGCTAGATGCTCACATTAGCATCTGACTATGCAAATCGTACAGTAACAGTATGCCTACACTACAATGTTAGCTAGCTGCAATGTTGCTCAACAGTTTTAATTTGCACACAAAGTTAACCAATAACAGTGAATTTACCTGGAATTCTAATTAAGTATAGAAATTAAGAAATTCTGTGGTTCTGTGAATGACTTCTGATGTTCGGCAGATCCACGCTCTCGATCTGTCCACTCTGTCCATTCACGAGACACTTGCAAATGGACAATGGCGGCAAAATCTAAAATTAACCAACATTAGTGGGCATGGTCATGCTCTTTTACTCCAATATAATTTAATCTATATTTTTGCTCCCACTCTAGCGGCAAATGCTAATAATTACTCAAAAATTATTTAATTTCACTACTTGAGAGGAAAATAATTTTAACTCCAGAAAAAACAACACCTCTGCCGAAGCAAATGTTACGTATGTATTACAGGTATAACATATACTTGATGTATTTCACCGAAAATCCCTCATATTTATTATAATTTATTGTTTTAAGGTTATTTTGAGTTGTGTTACACTATTTTCAAGAGTGAACTATTGTATTGTATTTCTTTTCTAAATTGTGTTTATGCTGTGAGGTCATCAACGGGAGCCATGCTTTTACTCCTCGGTTTGCTCAGAGCGTGATGAGGAGAGGTATGTGTTATGTACGCTCCGGTCTTATGAATGCACATGTTCGCAAATGTCCACAAAAGACAATCGAAAATTATATCGTCATTGATTTAGTGTTGCACTACTGTTTTTGGGAATATATATATTAGTGTTAATGGGGATAATGTTCGAGTGCAACTTTGATAGCAACTTTGCAAGGCTTGCCCGGCCACCGTTACCTTTGCGGGAGATGGTCTCAGGTGCAGACAGCGTGAGTGTTCTGACAGGAATTCTGCGCTCTTTTGTCTTTTATCAGGCAAATATACTTGTGTATGGCAGACCAGACGGCAGCATCAACCGTTGCTTTGGTTTTGTATCCATTCCATGCAGGTATGTTGTGAAATGTGACGATTTGATATTTCATGTTTAATGTGCTAATTAGTTAACTTAGCTGTTGTTCATTTTGTTACTTGTTTGGGCATGTCAAAATTGGCGTTGTTGCCTCATTAGTGTACCTCCGGTATAATGGTACAATAGTGCACTCTTAAGAAGTATTTAGCATTTACTAGCAAATTATTTCTGTACAACATTTATAAAATGAAATGTGAGTCTTTTGAAAATATGAACATGTACATTTTGTACAATGCATTTTTTGTTGTTGACGTGAGTTAGCTCAGAGCGTGATGAAGAGAGGCTAATACACGTGCCTCGACACCTGCATTGCTTGCTGTTTGGGGTTTTAGGCTGGGTTTCTGTACAGCACTTTGATATATCAGCTGATGTAAGAAGGGCTATATAAATACATTTGATTTGATATACTTGTGTATGGGAGTCCAGACAGCAGCATCAACCTTTGTTTTGTATTTGTATCCATTCCATGCAGTCACTAAGAGAGAGACAACCCAGAATTGTGTCCAGAGACTTGTCTTCCACCTACACCTCACCAGAACACAGCGCAGAAAGGTACAGTACCTGTACAGTGCCTTTAACACGTGCATGACAGGGAGATGAGGCCAGAGATTTTCCATCTTAGGAGGCAAGAAAAAAAACTTTTATCATGACTGATGAGTGCAATGACAAGTGACAGCATCACCGTATTAGATACATATAAAGGAACTTACGTTTGCTTGATAGGTCTGCTAGGAGAAGGACAGCAGTGGGGGGTTATGGGTAGGGTTAGGGTGATTATTATTTCATATGCAGTTAAATTCAGTTTACATAGACAGACACGTTTGCCCCCAATGACCATCAGGTTGTCACATATCATACAATGCATTCAACTATACACTTTAAACGCATGCCATCAAAAAACGAAAGAAAAGACAATTAAATAGTAAAGAATTCCAACTTTGAGTTGATATAGATGTTAGCTACGGTTTTACAGGATTGTCAGTGGTCAAATAAACTTTGTGAATTTTGTACACCTACAGTAGCTAGTGATATACGAACATTGTTAACCTGTCTGGCACCAGTGGGGCGGTAGCGTCCCACCTCGACAACAGCGAGTGAAATTGCAGGGCTCCAAATTCAAAACAACAGAAATCCCATAATTAAAATTCCTCAAACATACAAGTATTATACACCATTTTAAAGGTAAACTTCTTGTAAATCCAACCACAGTATCCGATTTCAAAAAGGCTTTACGGCGAAAGCATACCATGTGATTATGTTAGGTAAGCGCCTAGTCACAGAAAACCATACAGCCATTTTCCAGCCAAGGAGAGGGCTCACAAAAGTCAGAAATAGCGATTAAATGAATCACTTACCTTGGATGATCTTCATCTGGTGGCACTCCCAGGTCTCCATGTTAGACAATACATTTTTGTTTTGTTCGATAATGTCCCTCTTTATGTCCAACAACCACAGTTTTGTTGCTGCGTTTAGGTCAGTAATCCAAAGGCACAATGAGCGCTCACAACATCCAGACGAAAAGCAAAAAAAAAAAAAGTACAATAAAAGTTCGTAGAAATGTATCAAACGATGTTTAAAATCATGCCTCAGGTTGTTTTTGTCATAAATAATCAATAATATTTCAACCGGACAAAAGCTTCGTCAATAGAAAAGGAGAAACAAGAAAGGCGCGCTCCCGATCAAGCGCTTGGCTCATGTCTGAAATTTCCACTGTCCACTCATTGAAAGTGGTGTATCTCCCTCATTTTTCAGAGTAAAAGCCTGAAACAATGCCTAAAGACTGGACACATGTAGAGGAAGCCATAGAGATCGTGAACTGGGTCCTAAGTCTTTGTATGGTGGATAGGCTTTCAATGGAAAAACAGCCTTTCAAAATAATAGTGATGTGATATAGTGAATAATATGATGAATTGAGCATAATTTGACTACTCCCTAAAACATACACCAATCTTTGACTGATCTGTGATTTGGGGAGCTGCAAGTTTGCTTTTGTATTCATTATCAGCAAGGAAATCACCAATCAGTTTGACAGTAAATATAAAGTAAGTCTATTTAAAGTGTGTCAGTATAAGTATGTTGTTCCATAGGATATTGTGTGAAATTTGAAACTTTTCACTCGCCACAATCCAAAAAGGATTTGAAGGTCAGTTGCCCCTCATAACAAATGTGCGTCTGACAATCCCTGTACTTCACGCGTACAGCCTGCATCCTTGATGACAAGAAAAAGTTAATTTAAGTTGCATCAACACAAATATGCACAAATTACAAGAGAGCAGTGCTCTGTTTAGAGTAAAACACGTGTTGCATCGACCTGCCTGCCGCTAAATACTGTCTACTAACAGCTCTCAATTCAGAGTAAAACGCACGTGTCTTACCGACCAAACAGCAGCTAAAAACCATCAACCAGTAACAGCTCTAAAGTTCAGAGCAGTGTTGCCAACTCCTCAGTAAGGAAAGTAGCTATTGGCTGCCCTAAAAGTCGCTAGAATTCGCTAAGTGACGTCATCACCTAATTTGCGTAAGTGCATGTAATTGTGATGGATGCTGTAAAAGAGAGGAATAATGTCGTGGGAGAGACAAAAAGTGAGTAAAAAACACCCTAAATATGTTTAGAACTACAAATAAACTTTCTTCTGTCGATTCTTTTTTTTTTGTTTTTTTTGTCACAATTCCAACCCTCCTTTATCCGGGCTTGGGACCAGCAAAACTGACCCAAAAGAGATAATACTCTGGCGGAGTTACTTAGATTTTTATTTTTTGTTGTTTAGTTTAGTTTTCTTAATTTGGTATGGTTTTTAACCTTATTGGTCTACTTAGGAGCCTATATTAAGTCACAGTAAAACATGAACATTTTTAACCATAACATTTATTACATACAATCTACATTAACAAACCAAATCGACCAAAAAGAGACAATAGAAAAAACTGTCAATGGCAATGTGAGAAAATTATGGTAACTAGTCTGGCCCTAATTCAGGATAAATGTTTTTTTATTCAAATGTAAGCCAGGGCAGGATCAGCCAGTGGCGGCTTGCGATTCATTTGCAGTCTTGCAATTTCAGTTTAATCCACCTGAAAGGACGGAACAAATAGTACAACAAATCTTGTGGTTAAATTCAAATATAGTAATTGATAAAAAAAACTGTATTTATCGAAGAAATGTTTAAAAAAGGTATAATTTTTGTGAATGATATCATAAATAGGACTGGTGGAGTAATGTCACACATGCAGCTAACACAGACATATGGAAATGTCTGCTCTACCCAAAATTACAACCAATTAATTGCAGCATTACCACAAAAATGGAAGAGGCAGGTAGAAGGGGATAAAAGTAAGGAACTTGTATGTCGGCCTTATATTAAAGAACATAAATGGTTAAAGAAAAGTGTGATAAATAAAAACATATACCAATTTAATTTAAGGACCAAAAAACTGACAGCTGTGCCATATAAATTGCAAAATAGTTGGGAAGAGATTTTCGATGTACCCATTCCATGGCACATGGTTTATGAATTGATACGCAAAACAACGCCGGATTCAAAACTTCGAATTTTTCAATTTAAATTATTGTACAAAATTCTTGCAACTAATAGAATGTTATATATATGGGGGATACAATCTTCCCAGCTCTGCAGATTCTGCTGTGAGGAGGCAGAGTCATTAGACCATTTATTTTGGTATTGTCCGCATGTAGCTCGTTTTTGGTCACAGGTCCAGGAATGGTTGAAGAATTGCAACATTTGCGTAGAACTAACGCTACAGATAGCAATACTGGGGGATTTGAAAAGCCATAGTCAATCAATCAATATAATAATTATTTTAGCAAAAATGTTTATTTTTAATTTACAATCCGTGGAAGCTATGAGAATAGGAAGATTCAAATCTTTTGTGAAGCATCACAGCACAGTTGAAAAATATATGGCAAATAAAAATCCGAAATGGATGATGTTGGAAGATAGATGGGAAAGGTTGAGTGGAGCTGAAGGGTGGGACTAATAACAAGATAAACAATGTAGGGCATACGGGATCTGTGAAATGTGTATAGGTGCGGAGCTATTGTGAAATAGCACAGTTACAAGTGGAAATCAAACTGGATGGACAACAGAAATAGAGGAAGGACTAAGAACAAACAAGAGAGAACTATTATAAAGTAGACTGTGTCTGTAAAATGTGTATAAGATGTATAAATTGAAGGTAAAAACAGAAATGTTTATCAGTTTACTCCAATTGGGGGATCGGTGGTAGGGTTTGCGGGGAATAATAAAGGTATACTCTTTAAAAAAAGTATGTATGTCTATGTAGGTATGTGTATGTATATATGTGTATATGTATGCATACGTGAATGGATATATATATTTACCCCCAAAAATATGGGGGATTGGAAATGATGCAGACAATTACATTGGAAGCAACATTCTTTCCGCAATATTAAGCTGATCCACCCCCCCCAAAAAAAAAACTGTCAATGGCAATGTGAGAAAATTATGGTAACTAGTCTGGTGTTAGTAAAACGTTTACTGTTGACAGGAGAACAAGAGGAGACAATAGGACGAGGTGGATAATTTTATAATAAGGCCGTTTAATCACATGTAAAGATATCTTAGTAAAATCTTGCAGCAAGGCTCTTTCTGTCTGATTCCTATTGAATCGTCCGGGAAAAGAGAGTTCCAAGAACCGTACAGTATTATATAGACAACAAGCAAAGTAGGTAGATCTGCGAGTCTGGCCTTCCGATTGGTCGATCTGGGTCTTGGGTAGTCCTGAACAGGCCTGGTGTCCACGTTCCATTGGTTCCTGAGATAGTTCTTTGTCCTGAGCTCCAAGCATGAGTTGTGTGTGTCTGTGTGATTGTCATGGGGGAGGGGAGTTGTGGGTATCGTGTATATGTCTAATGAGTCCAGCATATGTCCAAGAAAAAGAGGGGGTGTGTATGTTGTGTCAACTATAGCTAATGTTGAGAAGTTGTTAAAACAAGTTACCAATATCTAATACAATTTCTTACAAATCCCCCTCTTCACGTCTCACAAGAGACGTGACATAAAAGTATATAAAAAGACAAAACTAAAGGATAAAATTTGTCAGAAGACACATTTTTAATTCCCTCTCTTCACGTCTCACAAGAGACGTGACATAAAAGTATAAAAAGACAAAACTAAAGGATAAAATTTGTCAGAAGACAAATTTTTAATTCCCTCTCTTCACGTCTCACAAGAGACGTGACATAAAAGTATCTTAGTCCTCAAATAGATAGACAGGTCCAGCTTCCCCATCATCAAGCAATGGGAACATTTGGGCCCTTTCCTGATTAGGGTCTATAGCGGCAGTTATAACACGACTAGCAAGCGTGCGCGCACATGGAATGCAACAGCATCCACAAAGTACAAGAATGGCCGCAAAAACAGAAATTGATACTAGGATGGAGGAAACCAGCGTCTTATATTTACCAAAAGCATCCATCCATGAGTCCCACATAGTAGTGTCCACTCCAGAATGCTGCTTCATCTTACCATTAAGGGTACGAAGTCCCTCCAATGCTACAGTCAGACTCCCATCCGTAGCTGTGTTATTGGGAATGAAAGTACAACACTGTTCACCAAACATTGCACAGACCCCCCCCCGTTCAGCCAATAACATATCAACCGCGATTCTATTTTGAAATGCCATCAGGGACGTAGCTGCCAATTGTCCATGGACCGCCTCGAAGCCTTGTTGAGTCCAATTGCCCAGTTTCTGGACATTAAAATGAATGTAGTTAATTCTGTCCACATTTTTATTAACTGTACACCACCAACAAAATGATGATTCAAACCCAGCTGTCACTTGGTCCACCAGTTTATATTCATCTGGCACCCCCTAGGGACACCAATAGCATCAATGTAAGTTGAGTCGTAACTGAGCAAGGACCAAAAAGGAGACCACTCCAATAACTACACCTGGAGTGGCCAACCACACATTAGTAAACCAAAAAACGAGAATATGTTAAACCCTCCGGTCCATCCCTCTATACAACCTGTACCAGGTGGGCTCGTCGCCACCCGGGAACTTCAAACCTTCACAACAGGGAGGACAAACATCACTTTTTATTCATTCAACAACATCATCTACAGCAAACCAAGGGTCCTCCTCTGTCAGCCCACTCTCCTGCGGAAGCTCGTTTTCGTATCAGCCTCTCCAACTGGAGCATCAAGCAGCGGCATCATACCAGAGGCCCCTTACACATCTGTAACAAACTTCTTCAAACAAGGTACGATACAGGCTACACAGAAATGAAAAACAACAACTAGTGTCAGAAATCCAGTAATCATCATTTCAGTGTACTTACCAAAACAACCACCCAGCCAGGGGAACAGTCCACTCTCCTCCACACCTGCAAGACCCTTCATCTCCACTGATAACCTTGCCAACCCACTCAGAGCTTTTGAAATGCTCCCATCCGGACTAGTATTGTTAGGAACAAACGTGCAACACTGTTACACCTCCCTAGTTGGCCAGACTTATGTCCAGTGTTAGTCTATTGTGTCTACTGGTTTGTGAGGTAGCATCCAATTGTTCAGCCATCCCTGTAAGTCCTGTGTGGGTGTGTTTAACAAATCATCATTAATTATAGTAGATATAATTGATCCAGACCTTTTGTTTTAGCATCAACAATAGCTGGGCCAATGATGGGCATCAGATGCCACAGGCCATCATTCCTGGTTAATGTCTGGAATTCGTGGGGGACCCCTATTGGGACCCCCAACAGGTTGGTGTGCATGTTATCTGTACCCTCGGACCAAGGAGCGTCACGTTTCTGCCGTCTCCTGGGTTGGTCCCAAGCCTCTGTGTCCTGTGTAGCTCCCAGAAGTTGATTAGCTATAATAATAGGCAATGGTGGTATCAGACTGGCCAAAACACATGAGCAACGACAATTTCCTTTCAAAAATGGGGTCAACCGCCTGGCAGGTCCACACATCCACCATACATCAGCAACACCTCTAGTTCCTAGTGGTATTAGTGATGCAGGTAGTAGCAGGGAGCCTTCCATAGTCTATACCTCTACCTGTACCAGTGATACAGCTGTTATATCCCCCATATGCCTTAACTCCCCACGGTACCTTCTGGGGAGGGACCACTGGGAACACAAGACTCAGAGTTTTACACAGGGTTGAATTTGGCTTGAACTTTTCCAATATGCACATCCAACCTTCCCCATTACTTAGGACAAATGGGTGAGCAGCCAGAATAGGTCTGGCATGTCCACATACGACACAGTCCTTTCTATTAAGTGTTTTGTAGGCCAACCACATATTCTCCCTTTCCTCATAACCAGTTTCAGTCCCCAAATGTTCACTATCTGAGATGTCTTTTATATTTATTATCTGTACCAGATTGGAGAGCTTAGGTGATGGCGTGGGACTTGGTCTTGAAGTGGTGGAGGAGGCCGGCTGAACCCTGGTCCGTTGGAACTGGTGGTGGTTCTGGCAGCACTGCGATGGTAACATCCCCATCGTATCCTGATCAGACAGCTCAGGACTACAAGCAGTCCTGTAAAACCCCACCCTCTCCCAGAGAACACATCATCAGCCAGAGATCAAGCAACACTTTCACTTCTATGAACGAACACAGTGAGGAAAGGTCGGGGTCAGGGATTCTTCATTAAGGAGTTGATCCCCGAGCTCTATTAGCAACGGTTCTTCTCCTTAACTCTGTGATCATTCGGCAGTGTCAGTGTGTCTCACCCTCCAAGTGCGATATGCCCCCAGGTCGAGTGATTCACCTTCTCCCTTAATTCACCTGCAATGCATAAACTCTTGGACATACAGGTTTGGTTAACTAGAAATGTTTAATTTTAAATACGTTTATTATCCAATAGGCCCCATCCTTTCCTAGACCACAATGTACCCTCCTTCGTTTGATACCTGGCTCTGGCCAGGTATCAACCTTACCTACTCTAAATAATGACTTAGTACATCATATTATAAGAATGTCCCTTTTATTCCCCGCATATCCAATTCTCCCTTGGGCGTACATTCATATCTATTCTTTTCCAATTCTCTGTCAAGTGACTTATCTACTTTGAAATGTATCTGTGCTGCTTATATATGTTAACCCTTTTCTCTCCTATCTTATTTCACAGCCTACCTTGCTCATTTCCTGGTCCACCCTCCCTAACCTGCTCTCAAACCTTCAAGGTCTCAACAGTGCGGGGTAGACCCATCTGTCTGCCTTTTTCTACATGTTCCTTTACAATATTAACTAAGTGTCTCACTGTTTTGACTTTATCTGCATGGATTTAAAAATAACAACAGGTCTTATAGTGTCAATCTTTAAAGTCCTAACATAACCTTAATTAACCTATCTCTATCTTCTAATGGCCAATACAAATGCTTACCTTATGGTCAAGAGTTATAAACTCTATTATAATCAATTTACCTCAAAACTAGTATCCCAAATGACACAATCTCATTATTCTCACTACATTTCCCCGCGAGTGATCAAGTCGCCGGAAAATGCAATGGAAACAGAAAACAGGTCAAAATGTTACCCCTACATTCGTGTTCCATATCTAGACATACCAAAAGAACCCTTTATCTTCTCAAAGTCCCTTGCCTAAATAAAACTCAGAAAGTAAAACTCCTATTCCCATATGAGTGTATTCTTTTAAGATATCTTATCTCTGGGTACACGGAAACCCTTAACCTTAATGTTTACTCCAAAAAACAAAATTATGTCACCAGCATTCAACCAGGCCCCCCCCGTCGGCTGGGAGACCATTGGGTGCTGCAATACTGCCATCTTCTGTCCATTCTCTGCACAGCTCTCCACCCACTCTTATTCAACCTTCTCAATTTGAGCAATGTTAGTTCCTTATTTTGACTATTGTTTTCCAAATTTTTAATTTTTTTAATTTTTTTAATCTATTATTATCTAGTTAGACTAGAGTGTCCGTGACATACATCCATGGGGATCCGGTTATAGTTATTCTATTAACCATGTGAAAGTGCCCAGGGACACCCCAAATATCAGTAGGAATATCACAAATAAGGGGCCAGATATCCCTAGCCTTGCCCAGGGAGGGAGAAATATCCCTCTAACTGGGCGAGGTTCCTTTATCAGGGGAGGCGGAGTTTGATTCCGCATCACCTGAGTCAGAAATGTCTTCATTTGGAATCGAATTTAAGCTGTTTAAATCAGCTCTGACTTCTGTCAGTGTTCTAGAAGGGATTGGGGCTGGAGTGCAATGTGTGAGGTGGTGCCAAGGTGCGCCTGATTTACCTTTGACCTGGACTGAGTGTGAAGTAACCTCCCTCACTTCGTACAGTCCAGTCCACCTGGGTTCTAGCCACTTTCTCTTGTGGACATTAACCCCACCCAGTCACCAATTTTCCCTCAGTGGTGCCGGATCTCTCGTCAGCTTCCCTGTTGGACCTTGTGAATCTGTGTGAAGAGAGCTGCAGAAAGTTCCGTCAATTATCAGACATTACAATTTGTTGTACATCAAGGGCGGGCATATGACCTCCCTTCCTTGGTGGACCAAGCATGACTCCTCCAGCCATTGTCTCATGAGGAGAGAGATGGGTGCCTGCACCTGGAGAGGCTCTCATGGCCAGCAACGCCAGGGGCAGGACTTCAACCCAAATCAACTTCAAACCTGCACATACATTTGATTGGCGCGTTCCACGAGACTTATGAGATTGTGGCCTGTACACTAACCCCATCATTAAACAACAATCAGTTGACATTTACACATCCGACCCTATTGGTACATGGAGCGTTTGTCATTAAACAATACACATGAGTTCGGTTTGCAGCCACTTAATGACCTATTTTGCATCCTCCCTTGCTGTTGGTATTGCCTCAACCCATTTAGAGAACCTGTCTACCATAACTAACAGGTACCTTTTTCCATTTGTCACATTGTCTTTCCCCATATCTGTGTGTGTTGGTGAGTGGTTCGTTCCCCAGGTCAGGTCTCCGTTTCAGTTCCTGTGCAGCTCTTTCTGCACAGGAGTGGGGTAGACCTTCAGCATTGAGTGCGTCTGCCATGTTTTTGTCAGTGTTGACAAATGTGATGTGTGATTGTGTGCATTTATTCTGGATTTTCGTTTTCCTTTCAGCGCTGAACGTGAATTCTTCGCTCATCAGATATGCTGCAACCCCATGGTGGGTGTGGATTTCCAATGGATGGCACATTATCATGTGGGCTGTTTTTCCAATAGCTTTTGCCACTGCAGCCACATACCTGGAGCATGTGGTTTGCCCTTCTTCAATGTGGTCCAGTTTGGAGGAGTGATACCTCAACACTCTACTCTCCCCCTCTAGGTTCTGGAAAAGGATGGATGATGTAAATCCTTCTTTTTCAGAAACATCCAGATGGAACTTGTTTTTTTTTAGTCAGGTGCTGTTAGGGCTACTGCCACTTAGAGATCTGTTTTCAAGAGTGCAAAAGCCTTTGATGCTTCAGTAGTCCAGGTCAATGATGAGTGTAGGTTAGTGGTGAGCAGCTTCAGGGCCATGGGGCATATTCGTCAGCCATGCCCTGAAAAGGGGGAGGTGATTGCTGATTCGGGTCTGGATTGGGGTGATTGTATGCGGGTTGAAGGGCCGCACATGGTTGATACATCATTGGCCTGACTCCCCCTTGGTCTAGGGGCGTATCCTCGTCCCCTTTTGGCCAGAAACTGGCTTTGGGCCGGGGTTATTGGGTGCGGACACTGTCGCACCATATGCCCAGCTTGTTTACAATTATGACAGCTTCCATAAGATCCAGAGTACCTCTGGGGCTGTCCCCATGTGGGTGAATAGTTTGATTGTGGTAGTGGGTAGTAGGGTTGTAGTGGTGGTTCCGACGAAGGGTATGGCTGAAGCGGGTAGGCATACGGCAGTTGGAATGGCTGCTCCTGGGGTGGGTGTATAGGTGGTCCCTGCTGGGTGAAGATGGGTAGTTGTTGTTGCTGTATCATTCGGGAAACAGTTTTTTCAATAATTTGTGAGATTTCTCGTTGGTCTTCAGCCACCATCTGTTTCTTGGGTTTCTCTCCTTTCTGGGCCTCTTTCAATTGTAGTTTCAAAAGTTGTACCTGTAGGGACTGGATTTGTGTTTCAGCCCCTCCCTTATCCTTATTGTATTGGGTGATGTGGTGATGCACATGGGAGTTGAACTGAGCCTGGGGAATTGCCATTAACCCCACAGTGCCCCTGAGATGGATTGGGGCCGATGGGGCTGCTGTGGTGGTAGGTGGGGCGTCATTATTGTTGGGCCTGCCCTCTTTGGTGTCAGTTGGTGCTCCAGTGCCCACCCCCATCGTATCAGGTTTCCTGTAAGGGAGAGCTTTCCTAATTTCCTCAATCGCCCATAATCCTATTTTCATCTCAGCCTCTGCCTTGTTCCTGCCTTTTTAAATAAGTGACTCTTATTCTTATCAACTTCACATTCTATCCCTTGCTTCACTGCTTCCTCCAATTCTTTCTCCATAATGAGGAGTTGCCCTTTTGATGGGGCGACTCCACTAAGGAAACCTGCTTGAGTCCATCTCAGCCTCACTTCTTCCCAAATTCTTTTAACGGGTTTGTAGTGTAATTTCCCGCCTGCTCTGTCTTTCATTCTCTGATCTAAATATTCGTTGAATTTGTGTTTGGGGACGATAGTCGTGGTCATTTTGTCGTTAAGCTATGTCTGGGTCTATTATTATCTTTGTATACTTTAGCCCGTCACTGATCGAAACCAGCGATGTATTTTTCTTCCTCTAACCTCCCCCAGTCTCGTGTCCGACTCGCGTGGACAAAGAATTTTATTGCCGTGTATTCGATGAATTATTTTCGTTTTCCAACAATATTTCAGCTATATCTTTTTGAAACAATATACGAATATATTCACGCGCTCCTGTTATAATTGGAATGACAGTTTTAGGTACTTATAATAAAAATATTATTGCTTTTCGCTTATTTAATTAATTAAATACTTTGGCAAAATATTTCAGAAGTTTCCTTTGGGGACAATATACTAATGAATTCAGGCGCTCCTGATATAATTGGAATGGCAATTATAAGATCTTTAATTCGAAAGATATTATTTCTTTTAACTTTTCCGATTAATTTGAACTTTTTTCGATTAATTAAATACTTTGCCAAAACATTTCAGAAATTTCCTTTGGGGACAATATACTAGTAATTCACGCGCTTCTATAATAATTTTCAAATTAATTCTAACCCTTAAGGATTTACCAACAGCAGAAGAGGGGAAAACCAGGTCAACTCATCAGCCGTAAATGGCTGCTTCAACGCGGCCCACAGATTCTGACTCGGCGGTCACTATGAACTGCAGCCCGAACTTAGCATATAGCTAATTAGTAGCATTCGGTCTCGTGGAACGTTCAATCCCCCACATTGCGACAACACAACTTACACATACAATTACAACACAACTTACACATGCAATATCACATTAGATTTCTCACGTAACACCTAGCTAAATATAGCTACTGCACGACTATTTGAATCGTAATATATTCACATTAGATTTCTCACGTAACACCTAGCTAAATATAGCTACTGCACGACTATTTGAATCGTATTATATTAATTATGGATTCTTCACGGTACCCCTATCTGATCGACTGTCAAATATGGCCCGACTGTGTGAATCGTTATATATTTTTATTTTTTTATGGGTCTTCACGGTAACACTTAGCTGATTTGCCAAATCTAACTACTGCCCGGCTATTTGGATCCCATCTTTTAATTGTGGATTCTTCACGGTAACCCCTATCTGATCGACTGTCAAATATGGCCCGACTATTGTAATAAATACCATTTAAAGTAACACAAGCATATTGCTATTACATTGTTATAACTAACTTCTTTCTAAGCAGGGTTTCTCACACACCCAGAGACAGATGGCTGACACAGAACATTCATAAACACTGATAAGAAAAGGGTGCAGACACACACACATACTCAAGGATAGAGGGCTGACTACGCACACACAAAATCTCCTGTTTTAGCTGAACATTTTGATAACAAGGAACTTTTGTTGCAAGACTCAGAAGGATGACGTCCAGCTCATCAGGACCAATCTGAGAAGACAACAACCTGTCCAGAACCAACCAAAGGACCAGAACTTCCAGACTCAACCTACTTTCTGTCCTGTATAAAATGACTATGTATTTCTGTTATCTGGGCTTTTTCTGGAGGTTCTCTATGAGCTAAAGGAACGAGACCGTATACGCTTGTACCAGATATCTTCACTCTGAATAAAACTGTCACTTGTCATACAATTTACCACCTTGTCCGAATCGATCCTTGACCGGCTCACCCTTCTCCATATCCAATTATCAACAGAAACATGGTAAGCAGAGGATGGTTGCCTAGATACCCGGTCCAGAGTGGTTGATATAGATGTGAGGGGGCGAGTTGGTGAAAGGACGGTTCACGGAGGACAGGTGAAATCTTTTGGGGGGGAGGACAGCAGTTCTGCTCAGCTCGAGAAACTGATCTCCTGGTCGACCATAAATAAGGTAAGCAAGACCAGTTAAATCAAACTTTGCATATTGTCGTATAGTTCTTCCAAATTTTGATCAGTGGTACCGAGTCTGGGTAAGAATTCTTGTTTAAATTTATGAGCATAGATGACATGTGAACGACAGTGAAGTGAACATATGTGGGAATAATTTGTAAGTCTTAAGCGCTATTATATAGTCCGGCTTGTGACCGGTGAGGAATAGGCTTAATTTGTGTTAAAAGCGCTATTATATAGTCCGGCTTGTGACCGGTGAGGAATAGGCTTAATGTGATAAAAAGATCTATTCGTATAGTCCGGCTTGTGACCGGTGAGGAATATAGTAAGCACTATTCAATAGTCCGGCTATTCAGTCGGTGAAGGGTAGGCTTAAAATTGGGATAGGCACTATTCAATAGTCCGGCTATTCAGCCGGTGAAGGATAGGCTTGTTCCATCCCCATTCATATAGTCCGGCTGTGACCAGTGACGAGTGGGGTAAAGTTTGTCAAGACCTATTAGTATGGTCCGGCTTGTGTCCGGTGAGGAGTAGGCTAGACTTATTCAATAGTCCGGGCGATTGTCCGGTGAAGAATAGTCTATTTGTGTTTGTAGGCGCCAGGTTGAAAAATGTTCAATGTTTAAGTGTAATGTTTCCAATGTCTAAAGTCTAAGTGTTCAACGTCTAAAGGGTAATGTTCATAGTGGGAAAAATGTAAATGTTTAATGTATACATGTAAAAATTATTGGTGTTGGTTTAAACTGAGAAAGAATATTATTAGGACTGAGAAATTTTGCACGTTCCACAACGCCTGATAAACAAACGATACATAGAAAAATTAAATTCCGAGTGTACGAGGGAGGAACTCTGAGATAAGACAGAGTACGTGTCTCCAAGAATTCATCACGGGTATTTACCAGTGACGGGCTAAGTACATTCAGATAGTCTAAATATAGTGATGAAATTTAATCAGATGATTTAAAATATAGAGATAAAAGTTAAAATATAAAATACATGACAATATGACGACCCCAAATACTCCAAAGCTTAAATTTAACGATTTTCTAGATCAAAAGCTACAAGACAGGTCAGGGGGAAAAGAACAGTGGAATACTATAAAGAAGGTTTGGGAGGGGTTGAAGTTAAAATGGACACAGGCAGGTTATCTAGGAGGGGGGCCGCCGAGCCGGGCCCAATTGAGTACGATGGAGGGTGGACTGAGAGAGGCAGTGCAGGAGGCTAGGGACAGGGAGGTAGAACTGAACAAAAGGCATGTGTTTAGAAAAGAAGGGACTAAACAACGAGAGAGAGCAGAAGTAGAACTTAAAATGGGGACATGGGCGGTAGAGGAGGCGAGGAGAGCACAACTGAACAAAAAACCGGAAATGATGGGGGTAGTATCTAGCACAGAAGAGGGGGAGTCGATGGAGGCTACACAAGGGAGCAGCGGACCGCCCTCGGCACCACCCACACTGGGTTCCCTATACCCACCTTTACCAGCAGAGGTCACCAACCCTCCACCATACACCCCAGCCATGCATTCAATCCTGACGCCTAGTGTACAGGCCCCAGTCTTTGTGGTGCATGGTGGTAAACTAGAGGGAAGGATGGAGATGGAACTGGAAGGGGGAAACTTGATATGTGAAGATATCACAGTCGGGGAAAGAAGACACCATGCCTCTCCCAGATGCCCTGACACATCACAACCAAAATGTCTCAGTGATCGATATCTGAGGGATGCATCATCACCCAAGGAGAAGGATCTCATCCGTCTCAACGACAGAGGCTCCACATCAAGAGGACACATCAGCTGCCTGAATGAATCCCAAGGACGGAGTGGAGGACCGAGGGACAAAACATTGCCACTCTTTTCTCCATTGGCCTCGCAGGGAACCTCATCACTGGGTTCGTGGTCTCAAAGAGGGGAGTATGAGAACGATTCAAGCATGATACGTCTCCAAGGTGAATACCTTTGTCCAGCTTCAAACCTACCAGAGGAACAAGGAGAAGACGAAGACGAGACAGCTGGGGAGATGTGGGAAGGGGCCAGGGGGCAGGAGATGTCACCAGGAGAAGAAGGCCCATACCAACTAGAAGGAATATTTGTGGGTAAGTCTACCAACCTTAATGACCTGGTAGAAAGGGAACATGACAGTCCAAGGGAGACTGGACCAAGGAGATCAGCACGTCAGGCTGAAAAGAAAGAAAGACTACAAAAAGCTGGGAAGGACCTCAACATATATGCTGCAGCTCAAATGCCACTCCGAATGGGGGCCAATGGAAATAGTGAACAATATGTGGCATGGAAGCTGCAGGACCTGACAGCTCTGATGGAAGCCCTACCCAGTCTCCATGAAGGAGCCTCTGCCTGGCTGCTCCAACTGCAGACATTGACGTCAGGAGTCAGGATGGCACTGGGTGACATGAAGGCCCTGTTGGCACGGGCAACCGACCACACCACCATGACTGTCCTGATCAATAACGCAGGATTGGGAGCGAAAGGGGGAGCCACTGCCCCAGAGGTATACCAGCAGTCACTCTGGGATGAACTAAGAAGAGCCTACCCAACCGAGAGAAACTATGCAACCCTAACTTCCTTCATGCTGGAGTCTGGGGAACAGGCTGCACAGTACCTCGACAGAGCTAAGACCACCTGGAGGACTGTGCATACAGAACCCTATGACAAAAGTGAAACCACCCTGAACATGTGGAAGGAGATGGTGGTGAATGGAACCCCTTCTGAGGTAAGAACCAAACTAAGGGCAACTGTAGGGTTGCTGGCTATGTCAACGGTTTTGTTCAACTCCCATGTTCATCATCACATCACCCAATACAACAAGGACAAGGGGACCGCCGACACACAAGTTCAATCTCTGCAGGTTCAACTGTTAAAACTCCAGCTGAAGGAAGCGCAAAAGACAGAAAGGCCCAAGAAACAGATGGTTGCAGAAGACCAACCAGACATATCCCAGATAATAGAAAAAACTGTCACTAAGATGTTGGTGTCCTCTCCCGTGCCAAGTCCCGTGACTCCTCCTCAGCCACCTCCAGTCGCGTACCAAGCACCACCGGCACCATACCCACAAGCAGTATATCCTCCCCAAGGGCCAGGATATGGAGGAGCCGGGTACGCCCAGCCAACATACCCTGCACCACAACAGTGGGGTCCCAGACCATTGGGACCCAGGACGACCTGGGCATGCTACAACTGTGGCCAACTGGGACATGGGGTTAGGACTTGCCCATACCCTGTGACCCAACAGCAGCAACAGTTCTTGGCAAACCGGGCGAGGGGATACGCCCCAAGAGGAAGAGGGGGCCCTAGGGCTCCGGGACCAGGGTACTACCAACCACTATATAACCACCCTGATGCACCCTTGGCCGCTCCAACTGGACCAGCTGGTCCAAGCCCACCTTTCCAGGGAATGTCTGAAGGCTACCCTCCCTGGGAATGAAGTTGCCCACCATCACCTGGTGAGACTGATGTCGAACACTTTTCTATTTTTACGGAACCCACAGTGACATGTGAGGTGGAAGGTGTTACACATCAATTTCTGGTGGATACTGGATGTACATACTCTGCCATCAGATCTCACCAACCCCTGTCTTCAGAATCTATACAGGTGGTGGGGGTATCAGGAAGACCCGAAGCACAGTTCAAAACAACACCATTGCTATTCCAGTGGGGCCCTTCGAAATTGAGACACCAGTTCCTACACTGTCCAAACTGCCCAATCAACTTACTAGGAAGGGATCTACTCTGTAGACTAGGATGTGCAATTTACCTTACTGAAAAGGGGGTTGAAGTCTCCGTTACATCAATCCCAAGGGGAAGAATTCTAATGTTGCCAATCCTGGAAACCCCAGTACCATCCATGACCCAGGAAATCTACTGGTTGGGATGTCTCTCAACTGGACCCTCGACTCCCGCTGTACAATACCAGTTCAACCTTATGAGGAAACTCATATACTCTCTACACCCTTACAAACCTCCCCAAGCTGAACTACACTGCACGCTCAATGTGACTGATGACGAAGACACGCCTTACACCCAGGACTGGGATGACAACATGATGCATCTGACTCCCACCATCCGCTGTGTTTCCATTGTCTGCGGACCCGAGGGGGTGGCTGTCCCAGTCATACTTCCAGCTAATCTGAAGCCCTGGTATCTATTGGGACCAGACTCTGCCCCTCATGTCACCATGGCAGTAGGGAATGGCCATGAAGCCAGGAGCTTGGGACCCATGATTAGGAGAGCTTCCAAACTCACCTGGCAGCTTACCACCACACCAGGACTGATGAAAGCCACTAGTGAGGAAATGTGGAGGCTGACCATGGTGGACACCGAAGAACAATGCAGACCTGAACGACTCACATTACCAAGACACCATGGTAAGCCATACTCAGACCATCCATCTTCACCAGTTGTCCTAGATTCCATTGACAAATCAATATGGACTCATACACCATTCGATGTGGGGTGTCTTGATGTAAAACCAGTTACCATTACATTACTCAATCCAGCCCAAATTCCTATATACCGAGCACAGTACCGTCTGAAGCCTGAACAGACTGAGGGAATCAGGCCCACCATCGAGGGTTTGCTGGGAGCAAGATGTATCTACCAGACTCAGTCCCCATGGAACACCCCTATCCTTCCTGTTCTCAAAGCAGGTGGAGAAACGTACAGGATGGTGCAGGACTTCCGAGCAGTGAATGAAGTCACCTTGGCTGTGGATCTCCCAGTACCTGATCCTCACATTACTTTGAGCAATCTATCACCAAAACACCAGTACTTCACAGTAGTAGACTTGGCCAATGCATTCTTTAGCATCCCATTGGATGAAGCATCCCAGCCTCTCTTTGCTTTTACCTACGAAAATCAGCAGTATACGTATTCGGTTCTGCCCCAGGGTTACCGTTGTTCTCCCGGAATCTTCAATCACATCCTGAAGACACACCTGGCAGAGCTAAAAATCCCAGAGGGCGTGATACTCATACAATACGTTGATGATCTGTTGCTGGGGGCTCCCACTTCAGATCTCTGCCTGGAAATGACTAAAACTCTGCTGGACTTCCTGGCTGCCAAGGGATACAAAGTCAAAATGGCTAAAGTTCAGGCATGTAGGCGCACTGTTCTGTTCCTGGGGAGGGAAATCTCAGGAGATGGAGCAGGGCTCTCAAAATCACACAGAGACTCTATTCTACATCATCCAAGACCTACCACTGTTGCAGGAATGTTGTCCTTCTTGGGCCTGACTGGTTACAGCCGTACTCATATCCCAGACTACACTTCAAGAACTGAACCATTAAGGGAGATAGTCCGGGAAGCTGGCCCAAGAAACCTACATGCCTCACTGGTATGGACTCCTGAGGCATCCACAGCATTTGGCCTGCTGAAAACTGACTTATCTGTTGCTGCTGCACTAACCTCACCTGACTATGGAAAAGTCTTCCACTTGGATGTTTCTGAAAAGGAGGGATTTACATCCTCTATCCTTTTTCAGAAACAAGAGGGGGAGAGAAGAGTACTGATGTATCATTCCGCCAAGCTTGACCACATTGAAACAGGGCAAACCACGTGCTCCAGGTATGTGGCTGCAGTGGCAAAAGCCATTGAAAAAACTGCCCACCTGGTGATGTGCCACAAGATGGAGATTCACACTCACCATGGCGTTGCAACATATCTAACGGCCAAGGAATTTACCTTCAGCGCAGAAAGAAAAAACAAAATTCAGAACAAATGTACTCAGTCTCACATCACGTTTGTTAACACAGACAAAAACATGGCTGATGCACTCAACACAGAAGAAGGACTGGCACACTCCTGCGAGGAAAGAGCAGCACAAGAACTCAAGCTGAGACCTGATTTGGGAAATGAGCCCATAATCCTACCTGACTTGTGGCTGTATACTGACGGCTGCTGTTACAGAGGACTTGATGGGAACATTGCGGCCTATGCAGTAGTACAACAGTTTCAGGACAAAACCCATGCCACCCTGGAATCAGGAATTATACCTCAGCCTGCATCTGCCCAATTGGCTGAAATCATTGGACTAACTCAAGCACTGGAAAAGGCAGAAGGAAAGACAGTTAACATATACACTGACTCGGCCTATGCTCATGGAGCAGTACACACCGATGGACCCCAATGGGTCAGACGAAATTACACCACCACAGGGAATCTACCAATCAAGCACAAGTCTCAAATGGAGCGACTCATTAAAGCTGTATCCCTACCAAAGAAGGTGGCTATCATGAAATGCAAAGGACATCAAGTATTGAATAGCAGAGTCAGCATGGGAAATGATGCTGCTGACCAGGCTGCCAAAGCTGCAGGAGGCTACACTCCAAGACAAATGGTGTTACAAGCACCCCCAGCACAGACTGAACTGACCAACCAACATATAAAGGAACTACAGCTGTCTGCAGGACCGTATGAGCATTCAGTCTGGGGACAAAAGGGAGCCACCAAGGGTCCTGATGAACTTTGGAGGTGCCATGATGGCAGACTGGTGGCTCCAGCAAATCTCTGCCCAGAACTGATAAGAGAAGCTCATGGGCCCACCCATGAGGGGAAACTTAAGACTTTGCAGAAGGTATCCCACATTTGGTGGCATCCTTTTATGAAGGACATGACGGACCTCTTCTGTGACAGTTGTGACATCTGTGGAAGTCACAATCCAAAGAAACCTTATCAGACTCCTATGGGATCCTACCCAGTGCCAAGTGCCTGTTTCCAAGATATCAGCATAGATTATACAGATATGGGTGCAGACAATGTAAGAGGAGGGAAGAGATATTTACTAGTGATGGTAGATAGGTTTTCCAAATGGGTAGAAGCTATTCCAACAGCCAAGGAGGATGGGAAGTCTGTCATTAAGTGGTTACAGACTGAGCTCATACCAAGATATGGGGTCCCTAGACAAATAAGATCCGACAATGGGTCCCACTTTTCAAACCAACACCTGAGACAGGTGGAGGAGAGATTCGGCATCATACACAAGTTTGGTTCTGTGTATAAGCCCCAATCTCAAGGCCTTGTGGAACGCTGCAACCAAACTTTGAAAGCTAAGATAGCTAAGGTGTGTGCAGGTTCAAAATTGACGTGGGTGGAAGCCCTGCCCCTTGCGTTGATGGCCATGAGGTCCTCACCAGGAGCAGGGACACATCTTTCACCCCATGAGATAATGACAGGAAGAGTTATGCCAGGTCCACCAAGAGAGGGAGGTCATATGCCCCCTCTTGATGTACACCAGATAGGTATGTCTGATTATGTAAGAAAATTGACGGAACTGTCTGCAGCTCTCTCCAAACAGATACACAGAGTCCAAGACGGGGAGCTGTCGGGAGATCCAGAACCATCGAAGGTAAAGGTTGGTGACTGGGTAAGGATCAAGGTCCACAAGAGAAAGTGGCAAGATCCCAGGTGGACTGGACCGTACGAAGTGAAGGAGGTTACTTCACACTCAGTCCAGGTCAAAGGTAAATTAGGCGCACCTTGGCACCACTTGACACATTGTACACCAGCACCAACTCCTTCCAGAACCCTGACTGAAGTCAGAAGTGATTTAATCACATTAATTTCGGATCAAATACTTGACACCCACACTATCTGAATATGTGGAGGAGACTCCCATCTTCAGATACCGGAGGGGATAGACAGAGGAGGAGGAACAGACCACCATTGGAAAGGTTGGGGTGCTCTGCTCCACTCTTTGTTTTGCTGGCTATAACTACTGGGGTTACCCTAGGAATCATACTCTGGTCAGTACAGCACATAACACAGACATCCAGTACACCCACTAGTAAACCTAACGACACATTCAATGCCACAACCACACGTCCGACCAACCTGCACTCCGACACATTGAGGCCAGATCAGAATGTAAGCCACAGCCACCACATACATAAACGACAAGTGACCTCTACCACCTCCTACTGTAAAGTCAAACAAAAAAAAAGCACAACATTATGTGTACCCGCTAATGTGACCACCACCATTACACTGTCTTGGGGGTATTTGGGAAAAGCTAGGAATGGCCTGGGAGGGCATGCTCTGGAATACACCAGATTTAACTGGTATATGACAAAAGGGGGGTTTCAGGAGTGGTCATGGAAGAGCCTGGTCGCTGAGACTGGTCCTGACTGGTCCAGTTATTCATCAGGGCAAGCAGTTCTTATCTGGCGACAAAGATTGTCACTGACTAGGACTGGATTACATAATTGGGGTCTAACACTAATTATTCGACCAGGTACTGGGACGGGTTGTCAGGATTTTATACTGGCACCACATGTAGATTCTAGCGAGGATCTACTCTACTGGCCAGTAAAAATCTGTATTACACAGCAGGCTCAGCCCTCTGCTATTACTGACCGGTTTACCGTTTTAACATCTAAGGGGAAGGGCGATTGGGGTCCTATTAATATGGTCACCACTCATACCACCCCTGATGATACCATTCTTACTGCCACCGGAATCTCAGGTTTCTATAACAATTGGCTACTATTGACCGAACAAGCAGCTAACATGACCCGGCAAAGCTGCGTAGTTTGCATGGGAGCTAGGCCATTGCTCCGCATAGTCCCAGCCGCTATTAGCGGAGACTGTCTATTGCCCCTTATGGACAAAGACAACCCACCTGAGAAGTGTTCACAGTGGGACACTGTTTATCCGGTAGTCACCACGGTGGTCAAGAAACCGATATTCTCCTCCAGTGTGGCTAGAGCTAACTTTACATGCATAAACATAACAGGTGGAGGGACATTGTTGGGTAAGCTCCCTGATAGTTGGTGCTGGTACACTCACATGCTTACGGCAATTTTTAAACCAGTGCCTAGAGCTGATGTGTGGTGGTGGTGTGGGGGAACTAGTCTGTTGGACAGACTTCCCCACAATGCCACGGGTACCTGCGCACTTGTAACTCTTCTGTTGCCCATCTCTGTTTACCCCATAGGCGTCCGAGATCTGCTCACCCGTATACAAGCTCTGGGTCCTGAATATTGGCCTATCAGGACCAAGCGCACGGTGGGCCCTGCTGCTGGGGACCCAACGTACATTGATGCAATTGGAGTCCCCAGGGGGGTACCAGATGAGTATAAACTGGTTGACCAAGTAGCCGCGGGTTTTGAATCATCATTTTGCTGGTGGTGCACCATTAATAAAAATGTTGACAGGATTAACTATATCCATTTTAATGTCCAAAAACTAGGCAATTGGACCCAGCAAGGCTTTGAGGCGGTACATGGCCAATTGGAGGCTACCAGCTTGATGGCCTTCCAAAACCGCATTGCAGTAGACATGCTACTCTCTGAGAAGGGAGGTGTATGCTCTATGTTTGGTGAACAGTGTTGCACCTTTATACCTAACAACACTGCCACTGATGGTAGTCTGACCATTGCCTTAGAAGGCTTGAGGACTCTTAATGGTAAGATGAAATCCCATTCTGGTGTAGACACCTCCATGTGGGATTCCTGGATGGATGCTTTTGGGAAATATAAAACCCTGGTGTCCTCAATTTTGGTTTCTATCTCAGTGTTTGCAGCCATTTTGGTTTTGTGTGGTTGCTGTTGCATACCATGCATTCGTTCACTCACCACTAGGGTCATATCTAAAGCCATTGACCCAACAAGCCCTTCCCAGATGTTTCCTCTTTTAGGGGATGAAGGCCCTCAATCTTTTGAGGACAACAACATGCCTGCTGCTTTTACCTTTTTCTAGTTTATGTCACGTCTCTTGTGAGACGTGAAGAGAGGGAATCAAAACTTTCTCTCTGAGAAAGTTTCCCTGGTTGTTTACTTTTGCTTTTCTTACTTTTACCTAGTTTATGTCACGTCTCTTCGGAGACGTGAAGAGAGGGAATCAAAACTTTATCTTCTGATAAAGTTTACTCTAATTTTGCCATTTATAGCTTTTGTCCTAGCTTTTGTCACGTCTCTAATGAGACGTGAAGAGGGGGATTTGTAATAAATACCATTTAAAGTAACACAAGCATATTGCTATTACATTGTTATAACTAACTTCTTTCTAAGCAGGGTTTCTCACACACCCAGAGACAGATGGCTGACACAGAACATTCATAAACACTGATAAGAAAAGGGTGCAGACACACACACATACTCAAGGATAGAGGGCTGACTACGCACACACAAAATCTCCTGTTTTAGCTGAACATTTTGATAACAAGGAACTTTTGTTGCAAGACTCAGAAGGATGACGTCCAGCTCATCAGGACCAATCTGAGAAGACAACAACCTGTCCAGAACCAACCAAAGGACCAGAACTTCCAGACTCAACCTACTTTCTGTCCTGTATAAAATGACTATGTATTTCTGTTATCTGGGCTTTTTCTGGAGGTTCTCTATGAGCTAAAGGAACGAGACCGTATACGCTTGTACCAGATATCTTCACTCTGAATAAAACTGTCACTTGTCATACAATTTACCACCTTGTCCGAATCGATCCTTGACCGGCTCACCCTTCTCCATATCCAATTATCAACACTATGTGAATCGTTATAAAGCTTATCCTTCACTGTACACCTACGCGATCAGCATACCACGTAGTGTCAGACTATGTGAATAAGTCTTTGACCTATTAATACTTAGATATCTGTACACAATGCCTTAAATTCTAAACAATTCCACATAAATTTAGCAACAATCCACACTCACCACAGTACTCCTGATCATTGAATTTAGATATTGGCTATAATACAATATACAGATTTTGGTTAAACGGGCATCTGCTCACCTCTTTAGTTTCGAGCTCTCTGATCAGTTTCCTGGGTGGGTTGAATCGCGATTCTCCCTCGAAAAGGTCACCTCTCCTCTGGAATCTTTCTCCCTCTCGTCTCCTGTCCGATTAATTTTCTATTGGGCCGAATTCAAAGATGAAACCATCCTCTGCTTACCAAGTCTGTTAGTAAAACGTTTACTGTTGACAGGAGAACAAGAGGAGACAATAGGACGAGGTGGATAATTTTATAATAAGGCCGTTTAATCACATGTAAAGATATCTTAGTAAAATCTTGCAGCAAGGCTCTTTCTGTCTGATTCCTATTGAATCGTCCGGGAAAAGAGAGTTCCAAGAACCGTACAGTATTATATAGACAACAAGCAAAGTAGGTAGATCTGCGAGTCTGGCCTTCCGATTGGTCGATCTGGGTCTTGGGTAGTCCTGAACAGGCCTGGTGTCCACGTTCCATTGGTTCCTGAGATAGTTCTTTGTCCTGAGCTCCAAGCATGAGTTGTGTGTGTCTGTGTGATTGTCATGGGGGAGGGGAGTTGTGGGTATCGTGTATATGTCTAATGAGTCCAGCATATGTCCAAGAAAAAGAGGGGGTGTGTATGTTGTGTCAACTATAGCTAATGTTGAGAAGTTGTTAAAACAAGTTACCAATATCTAATACAATTTCTTACACTGGCCCTAATTCAGGATAAATGTTTTTTTATTCAAATGTAAGCCAGGGCAGGATCAGCCAGTGGCGGCTTGCGATTCATTTGCAGTCTAGACGCGGAGGGGTGATTATCTCCTGCCCTGACTGCAGCTGGGAGGGACTGCTGCGCGAGGACTGTGCCGCAGTGTTGCCAACTTTGCCGCTATATTTAGCGAGTATTCAGACCCCTCTAGCAACGCATTTTCAAAAAAGGGACTAGCGACAAATCTTGTGACTTTTTCTGGTGTTGTTGGAGACTGACGTGAAAGCACGTATCGTTCTTACTCTCCTCAACGAGCAGCGGGTGCTGCTGTGGGCCCAACCCCCGTCCCTAAGCACTCACAGGCGGCCCAGCAGTGTTGCCAACTCCTCAGTAAGAAAAGTAGCGACTTTTAGGACAGCCATTGGCTAAGTGACGTCATCACAAAATTTGCATAATTGGCCATGTTCATGTAATTGTGACGGACGCTGTAGGAGAGAGGAATAACGCCGTGGGAGAGACAAAAAGTGAGTAAAAAACAGCCTAAATATGTTTAGAACTACAAATTAGCTTTCTTCTGTCAATTCTTGGATTTTTTTATGTCACAATTCCAACCCTCCTCCTTTCTTCCGGGCTTGGGACCAGCAAAAGTGACCCAAAAGAGACACTCTGGCGGAGATACTTAGATTTTTATTTTTTGTTGATTAGTTTTCTTCATTTGGTTTGGTTTTTAACCTTATGGTCCACTTAGGAGCCAACATTAAGTCACAGTAAAACATGAACATTTTTAACCATACATTTTTTTTGTATACAATCTACATTAACAATCTAAATGGACCAAAAAGAGACAATAGAAAAAACTGTCAATGGCAATGTGAGAAAATTATGGTAACTAGTCTGGCCCTAATTCAGGATAGATTTCCCCCCCCTGATCCCCCTCCACACACACAGGCTGTGCTGGCGCATAGAAAGAGTGGGTCATTGTCATTTTGATCAAGGCTCTCTATGGCAGGTTCAGCAACTGAGGGAGTTGACTTAAATGAGTAAGCAGCTGATGTGCCAAAAATCTGCAAAACATTATCAGGCAGCTGGTGCTCATAGCAAGCCTCACCAGACAGCTTCAGTCCATATTGAATGTACAGGATGGAGTTAAGGGTCTGCAAGGACATCCCATTTCTAAGTTTGCTTTTTACCACACTCATCTGGATGAATACTCTCTCGACTTCAGCATTCGAGTGTGGCAAGGACAACACAGACACAGCAGCCTCGGCAAATTCTTAAAACGGGTTGATATCAGCTGCATCCATGAACTTTCAAATCTCAATCCAGAAGCCCAGTGTGTTTTTTGTCTCATTCCATTTACTAAGATGGATGGCACGCCATTGCTGGACAATCTTGTCTATCTCTGCAGGGGAGTAGCCAAGGAGCTTGGCTATTTTTTTCTATTTCTCCAGGGATCTTATTGTGCTTTAAATCCTCCACATTGAAAACTGACATGTACTGCAATGCTTCGATGTTGTCTGGCAGTCTCCCTCTCAAGTCCTTATTGAGGGAGATGTACCTTATCACAACCCCCAGGTACTTAGAAACACTTACATCCGTGGACTCATGGAAGAGGAGGCTGAAACGCTGGTCACCCACATCTGCGACCAAGTTTTTTAGAAAGTATGGTGCTAGAACACCATTAATCATTTCTGTGCACTTTGAAGTGGGTAGCAGCTCTACATGCTTCTCCAATGTGATCACATGCCAGCATGGAACAGTGTTCAGCAATAGCTAATGCCATGGTGGCCTCATGCAGAGTCAATTTTGGCGTAGAAATCAGCCAGCCTAACAATACAGGCATACTTGCCCGTGTATCATCTCCAATAAACGGCTGTAACCAGCCTTTGAATTCAGGGTTAGATTCCCACTCCTTTCTGTATTTTTGAGTGTACAGTTTAGACTGAGACATGATGCGCTCTTACTTAGGCAGCTAGATGTTTAGCTTATGTCACAGAGAGGCACACACACAGTGGACAAGGTGAGGAGGAAGTGACCGGCTGTGTGAGCCAAATGCAGTGATTTATTTTAGACAAAGAACATTTTACATTTACATCCTGCCCTGAATGTAAGCCAGGGCAGGATCAGCCGGCGGCGGCTTCCCGCATGTGTGATTCATTTGCAGTCTGGATGCGAAGGGATGAACATCTCCTGCTCTGACTGCAGCTGGGAGGGACTGCTGTGCGAGGACTGGGCCGCAGTGTTGCCAACTTAGCAACTTTGTCACTATATTTAGCGAGTATTCAGATCCCTCTAGCGACACATTTTCAAAAAATGCAACTAGTGACAAATCTAGCGACTTTTCTGGTGTTATTGGAGACTAACGTTGAAGCACGTATCGTTCTTACTCTTCTCAACGAGCAGCGGGTGCTGCCATTGGCCCAAAGCACTCACAGGCGGAAAGTAGCTATTGGCTGTCCTAAAAGTCGCTAGAAGTTGTCAACTTCTATATGGCTGGGGGCAGTATTGAGTAGCTTGGATGAATAAGGTGCCCAGAGTAAACTCAGGGGCCTCAGGCGAGCTTCCGTCTTCAGGGGCGGTGGGACTGGATGGCCCAGAGGTTCCCCTGACAGAGGTGCTGCTGAGCTGAAGGACGGGGCGCTCATAGGAGTGACATGAGGGATGTGGACTGTCGGGTCCACATCCTCCTGAAAGCCGTCGTCCTCCTGGCGGCTGCCTCTTCCGTAAGGTCAGGGTCCGCGCTGACATCCTACAGCACTCTTCCAGTCTGCGAGTACAGGTACTCCACTCCGGGGAGTTCCCCTATTTTAGCAACAAAACAACAGCAAAAAAAAAACAGGCAAAAAGCAGAGTAGGGAAGTGTTAATGGGATGTAACTAATGCAATTGATGTAAATGTTCATTCTCTTACTCGACTTACCCCTGTACTCGCTAGGCTTGGTGTAGTCCTTACCCTGTTCCTTGCCAAGCACCCTTTGGCTGCTAAGGTTAAGGATGTGCTGCAGGTGGCCACTGTAGGATAGCTGTTCTTTCCCTCCACTGCTGCCTGCGCACGGTCCTCGTTCCACCTCACCAGTCCATCCAGTAGGAATGCCTGGAAATGCATGGCATTTGCCCTGGTACCTGAGAGAACAATGCATGATTAGGGTGGGAGAGCTGTTGCTGTTAACATTAAACATGAAGCATTACTTTAAGCTCCGCAATGACATTTACCTGGGATGATCCGTTTGAGGTGGAGGTGGAATGACTCCAAGGATGTGGAGCCCCGTGCACAGTGATAAACCGGCAAAATCACGCCGCCCTTGGTGATTTTGCCGGTCTCCACCGGGTGGGTCCTGTTTGCAGTGGAGGTGGTGCCTCTGCTCTTTCCAGATTGCCTGGATGCGGACGGAGTCCAGCAACGGGATGCCCAGGGTGTCGACCCCCTTCTCGCTGTTGAAGGTCTCAAGGAGGTCAAGGAGAAGGACTTCGGTCGCTGCAGCTCCACGCGTACGACGCCGACAGTGAAGTGCAATCTCCTTCCTGCCGATCAGCCTCGAAACCTCCGCCTCAGTGAGGCCGACCATCCCGTGCTTCCCCTCCAGCGCAGACCTCTTGGCCTCCAGCAGTCGGCGGACATCACCTGCATCCCACTCAAAGATGCAGGCTGACAGCTGCCGCATGAAGGGACCGTAGAGCTGGTGGCTCTCAGTGGTGACACCTGCCGCGAACCGCCGCATCAGGTGCCAGATGTCCAGCCGAACCACCACCAGCTGGTCCCACTCATTGTACATGGCAGCTGTCTTTGATCCGCCGAAGCTGGAGCAGCAGTCTCGGTCCACGTACATGAGCTGGGGGGGCGCCACCCCGGCGAGCCGGTACCGCTCCATGAGACCAGCCGCCATGGGGAGCAGCCCTTGCCCTCACCGGCAGTGAGGATACTGACGAGGACCAGTCCATGCTCGTTACCGACGTTGGTAACCCAGGCGGCCATGTCTGCAGCGGTACCAGTGAGCTTTTTAGTCACCTGGAGACGGACACGCAAAGACAGAAAGGTTAAGACATTATTGAAATATAGATATACAAAATCAGACACGACTTATCTTCACATTTTTAAGTGAAAACTCACCTTCTTGGTAGAGTCCATCTTTAAGATGGACCCAAAGATGGAGGTGACCCTGGCCTTCATGGCTGTAGACTGTCAGCAGCCAGACGGGTGAGGGCACCGGGGGCATCTCCGGTAGATCAGTGAACTGCCGCCCAGTGCCCAAGGCCAGAAACTGCTCGCACTCCCCGAGGTACCGTATTCCACTCCGCATCCAGGACTCGCTGTGACTTTCACACAGCTTGCTGTAGGTCTGTGACGCACTGTTCCCCAAAGTGCGCGACCTCAGCATCCTCACAACCCGCAGGTCACAGGACAGCCCAGAGAGAGAGAGATAAAGCATATGAATGACACGCATTCATTTGACTTTATTACTAACTAACTAAATCTTGTGATCTTACTTGTATGTCAATATTGCTGGAAACTGGCAGCGATGACGAACGTCCAGCTGACTGACAAGGTCCCGTGACCACCCCGCGACCTTCTTCTTACACCGACTGCATTCCAGGTACTCAGTGGCCATGAGATACCAGCGGTCGATGTCCAAGAACCTCCGGATGGTCTTGTAGAGCCCAGCCTTGCATAGGGTGCCTCTGCACCCAGACTGGGGGCGTGCCAGCTTGTATGCCCATATACGTACGGGCATCCAAAGGAATAGCTGACATGCGAAGAAGGGGTCGGGGATTCCTGTTGAACAGCGTGCGGCCGAGAACTATATTTTCCTTTAAGATGATATGTAACACTTACGTAGCCGCACTTGGGCCGGGTGTTACTGGCGGGGGTGGTGCTGGCTGCGGCGGGCCTGGCCACAGCAGCTACCCCCTCCTGGTCTCTGCGCTGAATGTAGCCAATCAAGGCGGCCATCGCACTCCCAGGATAACGGGGTGTCTGCGTCCTCATGCTCCTGACATATCTGTGAGATACAGTAGAGGAAACATTTCAGATGTAAAATGTTGCATAAAACACACTGACATGAACATAGAAACACAAAAGACACGTGCACCCATTACCTTATCCTGTCTGCACCCGTAGCCTCATACAGGTCCTGCAGCGTGTCCCACTTGTACTTCCCGATGCCAACAAGGGCCTTGCCCTCCTGGCCTGAAATCAGCACAGGAACCAATTAACTGTCAGCAAAAGAGTTACATCTTACATACAATGAGGAGAATTAAACAAACTCACCTGGCTGGGAGGACAGGACTTTAGCTTCCTCGTGCGCCAGGTTGAACCTGACCATCTCAGCGAAGGCCGGATAGCGAGTCAAGGCGTCCTTGTTGGCCATCAGGGGATGCTGGGAAACGCTGCACTCTCGCTCTCTCTCCTTCTGATGCACCGTTACCAGGTGCACCATGTAGCCCACGTCGTTCTCCATCATCCATTTGAATGTCTGACCCCGGTACTTGCCGAACTGAACCGTGCACCGGCTCAGGACGACCATCTCTGCAACGGGGTCGCGGGCTCGAGCCTCTGCCTCCACTTCCTCCCACTTCTTAGCCCTCACAGGAGGGCCCTGAGCACCAGAAGCAGGGGCGCCGTCAGCGGCCACTTTAACTGCCTGGGGTGTGGCCCTGAGGACCAACTCCTGTGAGGGTGATAACCGGAACCTAGGAATTTCCATCTTATTGGCAAGAAACAAACTATTAACATGAGTGAGGAGTGCAGTGACAAGTGACAGCATAACCGTATTAGGTACATATAAAGGAACTCACGTTTGCTTGATAGGTCTGCTAGGTTCAGCAGTGTGGTGGGGGGTGCCGGGTCAGGGTTAACAACTTGTATGCAGTTAAATTCAGTTTAGTTAAATTCATAGAAAGACACGTTTGCCCCAGGTTGTCACATATCATACAATGCATTCAACTATCCTCTTCAAACGCATGCCATCAAAATGAAAGAAAAAACAATTAAATATTATACAATTCCAACTTTGAGTTGATATAGATGTTAGCTAAGGTTTAACAGGATTGTCAGTGGTCAAATAAACTTTGTGAATTTTGTACGTCTACTGAAGCTAGCGATATACAAACGTTGTTAACTTATGGCTGCAGCCCGACGTCGGTACACTTATGACAACAGCCAGCTCAAGTGCAGGGCGCGAAATTCAAAATATATATATTTTTAAATATTTAACTTTCACACATTAACAAGTCCAATACAGCAAATGAAAGGTACACATCTTGTGAATCCAGCCAACATGTCCGATTTTTAAAATGTTTTACAGCGAAAACAGCACGTATATTTATGTTAGCTCACCACCAAATACAAAAGAGGACAGACATTTTTCACAGCACAGGTAGCATGCACAAAGCCAATCTAACTAACCAAGAACCAACCAAACTAACCAACAAACAACTTCATCAGATGACAGTCTTATAACATGTTATACAATAAATCTATGTTTTGTTCGAAAAATGTGCATATTTCAGGTATAAATCATAGTTTACATTGCAGCTACAATCAGAAATTGCACCGAAAGCAGACAGAAAAATTACAGACACCAACGCCAAATAACTAAAAACTCATCATAAAACATTTCTGAAAAATACATAGTGTACAGCAATTGAAAGACAGGCATCTTGTGATTCCAGACAATATTTCCGATTTATCAAGTGTTTTACAGCGAAAACACAATATAGCGTTATATTAGCTTACCACAATAGCCAGAAACACAAGCCATTTCCCAGTAGCAAAAGTAAGCGATCGTAACAAACAAGCAAAAGATATATCATTTTTGACTAACCTTGATTTTCTTCCTCAGATGACAGTCCTATAACATCAGGTTATACATACACTTATGTTTTGTTCGAAAATGTGCATATTTAGAGCTGAAATCAATGGTTACACCGTGTGCTAACTTAGCTACTTTTTCCCACTACGTCCGGATTTTTCCTGACACTTTTTCTGACACACATATTCTGACCAAATAGCTATTCATAAACATAACTAAAAAATACATGTTGTATAGGAAATGATAGATCCATTAGTTCTTAATGAAATCGCAGTGTTAGAATTCTAAAAAATAACTTCATTACGATATGCAGCTTCGGTATAGTGTTGATAAAACATTTACTGGAGACAGGAGATCAAGTTGAGACATAGGACGAGGTGTATAATTGTATAATAAGGCAGTTTATTCAAGTGTAAAGATATTTGGCAAAGCGTGCAGCACGGCCCCTTTCTGTCTGATTCTTATGGAATCGTCGGAGAAGAGACCGCTAAACATATTGTACAGATTATATATGCGGTACATGATGTAGGTTGATCTGGTAGTCTGGCCTTCTGATTGGTCGCTCCGGGTCGTGGGTAGTCCTGTTCGGCCTGATGTCGACGTTCCGTTGGCTCCCAACACAGTTCTTTGTCTTTAGTCCCAACCCTGAACATAGTGTGTGTGTGGGGTTGTTTTAGTAGATTCCTGTTCATGGGGGAGGGTTGTGTGTGTGGGTCTGTGGCTGTTATCTGATGAGAACAACATGTGTGGGGAAGAGAGGGGGATGGGTGCCTGTTGTGTCAAGTATAGCTTGTGTTGAGAATTTTGTTATAACAAGTTTCCAGTATCTATTACAATTTCTTACAATAGCTAGAGTACCCAAACGTTGGCCGCCCACGACTAGTACAACATGTTCGACAGATATATGAAATAGCATCATAAAATGTTTCTTACTTTTGCTCTTCTTTCATCAGAATGTTGGACACGGTGTCCTTTGTCCAGAACAGTCGTTGTTTGGAATTAGAACGGACACATTCCCTCTACATATAGCACGCGCGCTAGCCAAGTGGCACGGATCTCTCCATCGTCAACAAAGTCAGAACGGAACACGGCAAAACTCCCGAAAAAAATTCAATAATCTGATTAAACTATATTGAAAAAACATACTTTACGATGATATGGTCACATGTATCAGATAAAATCAAAGCCTGAGATAGTAGTCGTCCATAACGGCAGCTAAACAGAAGGCAATCCCACTGTCCACCGCGCACTCCTCAGAGTACCGGAAATGAGGGACACGTCATACAAAGAGCCTGTATTCCACTTCAGACCAAGATAAACACGAAATTTCTTCTCTCACAGCCTCTTGACATCCAGGGGAAGGTCTATGAAGTGCACGTAGACTCTTACGTTTCATGCCCATGTATAGGCAGGAAGAAAAACAGAGCCTCGATTTCAGACTTTCCACTTCCTGGTCAGGAAGTTTGTGCCAAATGAGTTCTGTTTGACTCACAGATATAATTCAAACGGTTTTAGAAACTAGAGAGTGTTTTCTATCCAATAGTAATAATAATATGCATATTGTATGAGCAAGAATTGAGTACGAGGCCGTTTGAAATGGGCACATTTTTTCTGGCTACTCAATACTGCCCCTTGCAGCCCAAACAGGTTAACCTGTCTGGCACCAGTGGGACGGTAGCGTCCCACCTCAACAACAGAAATCCCATAATTAAAATTCCTCAAACATACAAGCATTATACACGATTTAAAGATAAACTTCTTGTAAATCCAACCACAGTGTCCGATTTCAAAAAGGCTTTACGGCGAAAGCACACCAAACGATTATGTTAGGTAAGCGCCTAGTCACAGAAAGCCACAGCCATTTTCCAGCCAAGGAGAGGGCTCACAACAGTCAGCAATAGCGTTAAAATGAATCACTTACCTTGGATCTTCATCTGGTGGCACTCCCAGGTCTCCATGATAGACAATACATTTTTTGTTTTGTTCGATAATGTCCCTCTTTATGTCCAAAAACCACAGTTTTGTTGCTGCGTTTAGGTCAGTAATCCAAAGGCACAATGAGCGCTCACAACATCCAGACGAAAAGTTTTTTTTTTTTTTTTTTTACAATTAAAGTTCGTAGAAACGTGTCAAACGATGTTTAAAATCAATCCTCAGGTTGTTTTTGTCATAAATAATATTTCAACCGGACAAAAGCTTTGTCAATAGAAAAGGAGAAACGCGTTCCAGATCAAGCGCTTGGCTCATGTCTGGACATTTCCCCTGTCCACTCATTAAAAGTGGTGTATCTCCCTCATTCTTCAGAGTAAAAGCCTGAAACAATGCCTAAAGACTGGCCACATGTAGAGGAAGCCATAGAGATCTTGAACTGGGTCCTAAGTCTTTGTATGGTGGATAGGCTTTCAATGGAAAAACAGCCTTTCAAAATAATAGTACTTCCTGGTTGGATTTTCCTCTGGTTTTCGCCTGCCATATCAGTTCTGTTATACTCACGGACATTATTTTAACAGTTTTGGAAACTTTAGAGTGTTTTCTATCCAAATCTACTAATTATATGCATATCCAACTTATGGGCCTGAGTAGCAGTCAGTTTAATTTGGGCATGCTTTTCATCTGGAGGTGAAAATACTGTCCCCTACCCAAGAGAGGTTTTTAAATTACACAATTTGGGTAGCCCCTGTAGTCAAACAAGTCGGTTGGCTAGACGTGTCATTGTCATATTTCATCACATTTAGTCGTCATTCGTTGCAAATTAAGCACAATTACCTCATATACTCACCGAGTAGCATCGATGGCTGACAGGAAAATTATTTATAGCCAACGCTAACTTGCCTGTGCAACATCAGGCTACAGTAGCTAGCGATCTACGAAAGTTATTGAATTACACAGTTTGGGTAGCCCCTGTAGTCAAACAAGTCGGTTGACTAGACGTGTTATTGTCATATTTCATCACATTTATAGTCGTCGACGTTAAATTCGTTGCAAAATTACCTCAGATACTCACCGAGTAGCATCAATGGCTGACAGGAAAATATTTTGTGATGAAGTGACGTTACGAATATTTCAGAGGAAGATGATTGGCTTAAAAACTTTTGGAACAAGATTGGCTCTTCATTGGTGGATTTCTGCTCTCTTTCTCCAATTTGGAACATACTGAAGCATCTGATTGGAGGAGAGGACTAATGGAACAATATGGGTATTTGGAACAATTGGAACAGAGAAGAATGCACGTCTCAGTCCATCTACCATATCGCGTATTCTGCTATCTGTTAGGACTATTGTCCGAGCATACTCATTCATGATCCTCTCTCCTCCAGGTTTGTTCTTCAGAATGTCTTCAATCATCTAAGTCGGAGTAATTTAAAAAAGGAACACAGTAACACTTTTAAAACAGCAATGAAATAGCAAGTATAATAAAACACACCATGATCACCCTTTCACAACTTTCACTGATGCCATTTATCACTCAATCTTCAAGTTTGGCATTTGTTTAAACTGGGAATTTGCAGTACTTACATGAGAGAGACGATTATCCTCAGCTGTTTTTCTCGTAGCAGGACTCTGCTGCAATATAATGGTGTCATTGGAGTCCCCCTCATTTTCTCCACTGCATTTTGATAAGGAGCTGCTTGCAGAGGAGCTCAATGAATCTAGCAATCATGTTATCTGGTGTGATTATCACTGTAATTATAAAACAATTTAGGTGGAAACACCCATTATTATGATTAGAGGACTTTTGTTAATGACAAGCGGAATGCAAAAATGTAACATTTTGAATTGATTAGGCCCACTACTGTTCTAAAAGGGGTGGGAGAGGTGAGCACAGAAACAAAGATACTTTTAAAATATCAAAATGAGAAAAGAAATCAGCAGATATATCTGCTCGTCTCACATATGTGTTAGGCTAGCCAGGACTGTATGGATGGATGGATGAATGTGAAGCTCTAAGCTAATAAGCAACTCACCATCAGGTCTTGGGGTAAACAAATCTCCAGCACACCAATGGCTTGGCTTGTTTCTTTAGAAGAAACTCAAACACCTCATCAACTTCAGTCTTCAATTCATCATAGACTTTTAAGTCTAAGGTTGGAATGTCAAATTTATTGGAAACTGTGAAGACAAAATAAGATTGCACAACCTTATTGATTAAATATGTTGTTTATTTTTGGGGGGAGAAAAACAGAACAGAAGACAGATATCAAAAGGTCATCTTTACTTGAACATCGTAATCCCAAAACGGACTTAGTGCTCCTTTCCACGTCAATTCCAATTATATGCAGTCTACAGCCTGTCAACTACTGCCACATACTGAATTATTATAACAGCAGTCTGAGTATTATAGCAATACACCACAGATAGCTATCAACACTGAGATTGTAGTGGCATACAAATGTTAGTATCACTTATTCTTTAAAACCATTAATGACCGGCAAAGACCATGAGCGCAGCTACAGATGAGCATAATTTGACTACTCCCTAAAACATAAACCAATCTTTGACTGATCTGTGATTTGGGGAGCCACAAGTTTGCTTTGTATTCATTATCAGCAAGGAAATCACCAATCAGTTTGACAGTAAATATAAAGTAAGTCTATTTAAAGTGTGTCAGTATAAGTATGTTGTTCCATAGGATATTGTGTGAAATTTGAAACTTTTCACTCGCCACAATCCAAAAAGGATTTGAAGATCAGTTGCCCCTCATAACAAATGTGCGTCTGACAATCCCTGTACTTCACGCGTACAGCCTGCATCCTTGATGACAAGAAAAAGTTAATTTAAGTTGCATCAACACAAATATGCACAAATTACAAGAGAGCAGTGCTCTGTTTAGAGTTAAACACGTGCTGCATCGACCTGCCTGCCGCTAAATACTGTCTACTAACAGCTCTAAAGTTCAGAGTCAAACGCACGTGTCTTACCGACCAAACAGCAGCTAAAAATTGTCTAGCTCTAAAGTTCAGAGTAAATCGCAGGTGTTGCACCGACCAAACTGCGGCTAAAAACCATCAACCAGTAACAGCTCTAAAGTTCAGAGCAGTGTTGCCAACTCCTCAGTAAGGAAAATAGCTATTGGCTGTCCTAAAAGCCGCTAGAAGTCGCTAAGTGATGGCATCACCTAATTTGCATAATTGGCCATGTGCATGTAATTGTGATGGACGCTGTAAAAGAGAGGAATAACGTTGTGGGAGGGACAAAAAGTGAGTAAAAAAACACCCTAAATATGTTTAGAACTACAAATGAACTTCTGTCGATTCTTGTTGTTTTTTTTGTCACAATTCCAACCCTCCTTTATCCGGGCTTGGGACCAGCAAAAGTGACCCAAAAGAGACACTGGCGGAGTTACTTAGATTTTTATTTTTAAGTTTCGTTTTAATTTGGTTTGGTTTTTAACCTTATGGTCCACTTAGGAGCCTACATTAAGTCTCAGTAAAACATGAAAAAAATTTACCATACATTTTGTTTGGTATACAATCTACATTAGCAATCTAAATGGACCAAAAAGAGACAATAGAAAAAACTGTCTATGGCAATGTGAGAAAATTATGGTAATTGTTTCCCCCCCCCCCCCCCCAGACCCCCCTCCACACACACACAGCCTTTGCTGGCGCACAGAACGAGTGGGTCATTGTCATTTTGGTCAAGGCTCTCTATGGCAGGTTCAGCAACTGAGGGAGCTGACTTAAATGAGTAAGCAGCTGATGTGCCAAAAATCTGAAAAACATTATCAGGCAGCTGGTGCTCATAGCAAGCCTCACCAGACAGCTTCAGTCCATGTTGAATGTACAGGATGGAGTTAAGGGTCTGCAAGGACATCCAATTTCTAAGTTTGCTTTTTACCACACTCATCTGGATGAATACTCTCGACTTCAGCATTCGAGTGTGGCAAGGACAACACAGACAGCAGCCATGGCAAATTCTTGAAACGGGTTGATATCAGCTGCATCCATGAACTTTCAAATCTCAATCCAGAAGCCCAGTGTGTTTTTTGTCTCATTCCATTTACTAAGATGGATGGCACGCCATTGCTGGACAATCTTGTCTATCTCTGCAGGGGAGTAGCCAAGGAGCTTGGCTATTTTTTCTATTTCTCCAGGGATCTTATTGTGCTTTAGAGTTTCCTCCACATTGAAAACTGACATGTACTGCAATGCTTCGATGTTGTCTGGCAGTCTCACTCTCAACTCCTTAGTGAGGGAGATGTACCTTATCCTCTTGGGAATACCCCCCCCCCCCCCCCCCCCCCCCCCCCTTTCAATTTCCGCCTGAAGACATACCCAAATCTAACTGTCTCTAGCTCAGGCCCAGGAGCAAGGATATGCATATTCGTGGTACCATTTGAAAGAAAACACTCTGAAGTTTGTGTAAATGTGAATTGAATGTAGGAGAATATAACACAATAGATCTGGTTTTGATAATACAACGGAAAAAAACCATACGTTTTTTTCATTTTAATTGTTGTATCATATTTAAAATGAACAAGATAAAACAAACATTTAGATATGAATATGGGGACAATTTCAGTGGAAAACATAAGGCCAACAGTACTTGTGCAAAGTTTCAGAATGATAACTTCCAAAATGAGTGTGCTACATGACATTTATCATGAAGTCACCCAGGTGTCCCACACAAGTAGCCCAAATGTACCCAAGTGGCCAAATTGGTAAAGGTATACATTTTGAAACAAATAACTATATACAAAATACCAAAATGGTATTCTAACACCCCCCCCCCCCCCCCAAAAAAAATTGAATTTCTTTTATAAAAAAAATATGAACAAATACATAAAATATACATTTACAAAATAACATGGGTGACTATTTACACACTTTCAATATTTGGAAGACCCTCAGTCCTCTATCAAATCAAATGTATTTACATAGCCCTTCCTACATCAGCTAATATCTCAATGTGCTATACAGAAACCCAGCCTAAAACCCCAAACAGCAAGCAATGCAGGTGTAGAAGCACGGTGGCTAGGAAAAACTAGAAAGGCAAAACCTAGGAAGAAACCTAGAGAGGAACCAGGCTATGAGGGGTGGCCAGTCCTCGTCTGGCTGTGCCGGGTAGATATCGCAGTGGTTGTAGAGGGTGCAACAGGACAGCACCTCAAGAGTAAAAATGAACAGTTTAGGTAGGGTTCCATAGCCGCAGGCAGAACAGTTGAAACTGGAACAGCAGCAAGGTCGGGTGGACTGGGGACAGCAAGGAGTCATCATGCCAGGGGGTCCTGACGCATGGTCCTGGGGCTCAGGTCCTCAGAGAAAGAGAGAGCATACTTAAATTCACACAGGATAAGACAGGAACAGTACTCCAGATATAACAAACTGACCCTAGCCCCCCGACACAAACTAATGCAGCATAAATACTGGAGGCAGAGACAGGAAGGGGTCATGAGACACTGTGGCCCCATCCAATGAGACCCCCGGACAGGGCCAAACAGGAAGGATATAACCCCACCCACTTTGCCAAAGCTCTACACAATATTTTGCTGTCGATGCCAGATGCTATAGCAGTCTCTTTCTGATGTAAAGCAGAGGGTCACCGAGCATGTGGTGCATGTGATGGGCGACTTCATCTTGCAAACAACACAGCAAAGCCTCCATGCTGTGCCCTTTTGGCACTTAGGCACATCCATGTCTGCACAAATATATCTGGGCAGATGAACACTTGTGGCAGGAGCAGAAGGGACAGGGCTTGGTGCAGTGGTGCTGTAGCCAGCAAGCTCCTTGATGAGCTGCTCTCTGAAAAGGCTTTCTGTGTGAGGAAGGGCTTTCCACAGCTCTTAGCCATTTCCTTGTGTAGGATGAATGCATTCACCACAGCAATGTCGACGAAATGATAGAAGAAGGTCTTGTACCATTTCATTGTCTTATGCAGAACATTGTAATAGCCTATCAGCGCATCTGATAGGTCCACACCTCCCATGCTCTTGATGTTGTCCTTCACTGCAGTTGGAATGGGGACATTTTTGGTGGTCTAATTCCCAGTACCATCCTTGACACGCCGGGCAACATGATCCCCATTGAAGGACTTGTGCATAGTTGAACACATCACGACTTCCCTGGTATCCATCCACTTTACAAAAAGCAGGCCATCTTCACGGATCCATCGCATGGCCCCCCGCTCAGCCCGCTTAGGCATGTCGTTCACCTTCGTCTTCGGAAAGCCCACCCTGTTGGTGCGAATGGTGCCACAAGCCCACACTTCCCGCTTCCTAAGGTCTGTGAACAGGGTAGGGCTTGTGTAGAAGTTATCCACAAAGAGTTTGTAGCCCTTCCCCAGCAGTTGGAAATCCAATAACGCCATCACAGAGTCATAGCTAAGTCCCTTACCAGTCGCACAAGTGTTCTTCCCCTCATAGACAAAGAAATTGCATGTGTAGGCACACACAGAATCAGCCAAAACAAACAGCTTGTAACCCCACTTAGTTGGTTTGTTACGCATGTATTGTTTGAGGCCAATTCTGGCCTTTGAGGCAACCATCCTCTCATCGATTGACAGGTTCTGGGCAGGCTGAAAGTAGGTCTTGCAGGCCTCAACAATGCTGTGGTAGAGAGGTTTGATTTTGCACAGTCTATCAAATGTTGCTGTGCCTTTCTTCTTGTCATTCTCTTCATCAACCTTTGGGTCACTGATGTGAAGCGCCTGTGAAACAACCAGAAACCTTTTGCAGGACATAAGTCATGGGGAAAGGCAGTTGGTAGAGTGATGACGTTTTCCAGTAGTCAGTCAGGCTTTCCAGCTTCACCAGCCCCATGTAGATGACCAATGAAAGGTAGCAGTAAAAGTCTGACATGGATACGGGCTTCCATGCTACCTTTTTGCCTGCCTGCCTCTTCTTCCCAAACATATTCGTGTTAGACACGAGTGAACCTACAACAGAATGGGTGAAAAACAACTGAAAAAGCTCAAGTGGGCTGTATGTTGTGCTCGAGTTCACCTGAGGTCCAGGCTCCCTTTTCGGTCGGAAAGTTGGCTGGGGTGGCTCCACATCATCTTCCAGGACAGTGTGCCAACGCCCTTCTGTCCCTTCTCTAGCAGGTGGCACACTCCCCCTTTTCCGCTTCTTTGTCGGTGCCTTCACACCGGTAGATGGCCCAGAGACAGCAGGGGTCCGGCTGGATGAACGGTGCTGGGGGCTCCCAGTCGGAATCAGTGCCACTGTGAATCAACATTTTCAGTTAGAATAGTTTCACATATGAGCCCTGTATCAACAGGTATAATAAACATATGCATTTTTATTTATATATATATATAGAGAGAGAGAACAGGGAACAAAACAAACACTGGTTTCAAATCATATCTGTGGCCATGCTAACATAATATATGGCCAAAGTAGAGTACACATGCTACATGCTATACAAACGTATCCTCACTCACAATGAATAGCCCACGTGTACGTTACACATTTCATAAAATGTGCATATATTGCAACTAAAACGTAAAAACAATCACAAATAACATTTTATATTACAAACAACGGCATTAGCATGACAAAAACGTACCAATCCAAAACGATATCCTCTCCTTCCAAGAAATATGCCTCAGTTTCAGAATCAAATGAATCCGCACCAACCTAATCTTCCTCGGATAACATTTCTGTATCGGTATCACAATCAATTTCCTCTAAAATTGTCTCTACATTGCTATATCTAGTCTTGGATTTAGCTTTCCCAGACTTATTCGCCATGATGTTCGATGAAAATACAGCTGAAGATGCACGTTGCCGAAATACCGCTGTGCGTAATCACTTTCAGTCCTTCCTCGTTGAAATGCGAATTGAAAAGGCTGCTATTGCGCAAAGGTTAACCGTTCGAGTTAGTCTCCAAACAAATTACCATTTGATAGCCAATGAACAGAGGTAAATGGCACGATCTACCCAGCTAGATTTCAAGACGATGAGTGGTCATTGGGTTAAAATACAGTCAATCAAAGAGACAGTGGTCATCTGATTGGTGCGCAAATGAGGTCGTTACTCGTTGTCTTCCAAGCGTTTTTTTCGGATCAATACGTCCCGCAAAATGACCCATCAAGTTTGGTTGTGTTACAAACAACAGTTGATTGCAAGGAAACCAAACATGACTGGATAAAGTTACGTTTAGGGTGTGGATTTAGATCCGATGTTTAGCCGAAAATTTAATGACATGAAATTCAACGACATAAGCGTTCACAAAATGTTTCGTGTTAGGCTATAAAAAATGGATTTAACCGAACAAAGACCATTCAGTGTGTACCAATGAGCCTTGGGATTGCAAACAGAGAAAGATTTTCACAGGTAAACAATTTCTTTCAACGCAATCTGTGATAATGTTATGCTTGTGCTGGTTGAAAAGTATTTTTTTATGGAGCGCTGAGCTCAGATAATCGCATCCTATTCTTTCGCAGTAAATAATTTTTTAAATCTGACAACGCAGTTAGATTAGCAAGATTCTAGGCTTTTGAAGCATGTGAGACACTTTTATTTTCAGGAATGTTTAATATGACTATTTGTGGCGATCACCGTATGTTGTCTATTTTCAAACCCGGATCCGGGATCGGTACTAAGTAGAGGTTATCACAACCCCCAGGTACTTAGAAACACTTACATCCGTGGACTCATGGAAGAGGAAGGAGGCTGAAACGCTGGTCACCCACATCTGCGACCAAGTCTTTCAGAAAGTATGGTGCTAGAACACGCCATTAATCATTTCTGTGCACTTTGAAGTGGGTAGCAGCAGTGGAGTCTGAGAAAGCAGCTCTCTACATGCTTCTCCAATGTGATCACATGCCAGCATGGAACAGTGTTCAGCAATAGCTAATGCCATGGTGGCCTCATGCAGAGTCAATTTTGGCGTAGAAATCAGCCTAACAATACAGGCATACTTACTGCCCGTGTATCATCTCCAATAAACGGCTTTAACCAGCCTTTGAATTCAGGGTTTGATTCCCACTCCTTTCTGTATTTTTGAGTGTACAGTTTAGACTGAGACATGATGAGCTCTTACTTAGGCAGCTGGATGTTTAGCTTATGTCACAGAGAGGCACACACACAGTGGACAAGGTGAGGAAGTGACCGGCTGTGTGAGCCAAATGCAGTGATTTATTTTTGTGCAGTGATTTATTTATACAAAGCACTCACAGGCGGAAAGTAGCTATTGGCTGTCCTAAAAGTCGCAAGAAGTTGTTAACTTCTTATGCCTGGGGGCAGTATTGAGAAGCTTGGATAAATAAGGTGCCCAGAGTACACTCAGGGGCCTCAGGAGAGCTTCCGTCTTCAGGGGCGGTGGGACTGGATGGCCCAGAGGTTCCCCTGACAGAGGTGCCGCTGAGCTGGAGGACGGGGCGCTCATAGTAGTGACATGAGGGATGTGGACTGTCGGGTCCACATCCTCCTGAAAGCCTTCGTCCTCCTCGTCGAGCTGCTCGACGGCGGCTGCCTCTTCCGGAAGGTCAGGGTCCGCGCTGACATCCTGCAGCACTCTGCCAGTCTGCGAGTACAGGTACTCCACTCCGAGGAGTTCCCCTATTAAAGCAACAAAACAACAGCAAAAAAAACAGGCAAAAAGCAGAGTAGGGAAGTGTTAATGGGATGTAATTAATAAGATTGATGTAAATGTTCATTCGCTTACTAGACTCACCCGTGTACTCGCTAGGCTTGGAGTAGTCCTTACCCTGTTCCTTGCCAAGTACCCTTTGGCTGCTAAGGTTAAGGATGTGCTGCAGGTGGCCACTGTAGGAGAGCAGGGACTGCCTGTTCTTTCCCTCCACTGCCGCATGCGCACGGTCCTCGTTCCACCTCACCAGTCCATCCAACAGGAATGCCTGGAAATGCATTGCATTTGCCCTGGTACCTGAGAGAACAATGCATGATTAGGGTGGGAGAGCTGTTGCTGTTAACATTAAACATTAAGCATTACTTTAAGCTCCACAATAACAATTACCTGGGATGAACCGGTTGAGGTGGAGGTGGAATGACTCCAAGGATGTGGAGCCCTGTGCGCAGCAATAAACAGCTGTACACCGGGTGGGTCCTGTATGCAGTGGAGGTGGCGCCTCTGCTCTTTCCAGATTGCCTGGATGCGGACGGAGTCCAGCAACGGGATGCCCAGGGTGTCGACCCCCTTCTCGCTGTTGAAGGTCTCGAGGAGGTCAAGGAGAAGAACTTCGGTCGCCGCAGCTCCACACGTACGACGCCGACAGTGAAGTGCAATCTCCTTCCTGCCGATCAGCCTCGAAACCTCCACCTCGGTGAGGCCGACCATCCCGTGCCTCCTCTCCAGCGCAGACCTCTTGGCCTCCAGCAGTCGGCGGACATCGCCTGCATCCCACTCAAAGATGCAGGCTGACAGCTGCCGCATGAAGGGACCGTAGAGCTGGTGGCTCTCAGTGGTGACACCTGCCGCGAACCGCCGCATCAGGTGCCAGATGTCCAGCCGAACCACCAGCTGGTCCCACTCATTGTACATGGCAGCTGTCTTTGATCCACCGAAGCTGGAGCAGCAGTCTCGGTCCACGTACATGAGCTGGGGGGGCGCCACCCGGCGAGCCGGTACCGCTCCATGAGACCAGCCGCCATGGGGAGCAGGCCCTCGCCCTCACCGGCAGTGAGGACACTGACGAGGACCTGCCCATGCTCGTTACCGACGTTGGTAACCCAGGCGGCCGTGTCTGCAGCGGTACCCGCGAGCTTTTTAGTCACCTGGAGACAGACACGCAAAGACAGAAAGGTTAAGACATTATTGAAATATAGATATACAAAATCAGACACGACTTATCTTCACATTTTTAAGTGAAAACTCACCTTCTTGGTAGAGTCCATCTTTAAGATGGACCCAAAGATGGAGGTGACCCTGGCCTTCACCTCATCCAGCCGCGACAGCACGTCATGGCTGTAGACTGTCAGCAGCCAGACGGGTGAGGGCACCGGGGGCATCTCCGGTAGATCAGTGAACTGCCGCCCAGTGCCCAAGGCCAGAAACTGCTCGCACTCCCCGAGGTACTGTATTCCACTCCGCATCCAGGACTCGCTGTGACTTTCACACAGCTTGCTGTAGGTCTGTGACGCACTGTTCCCCAAAGTGCGCGACCTCAGCATCCTCACAACCCGCAGGTCACAGGACAGCCCAGAGAGAGAGATAAAGCATATGAATGACACGCATTCATTTGACTTTATTACTAACTAACTAAATCTTGTGATCTTACTTGTATGTCAATATTGCTGGAAACTGGCAGCGATGACGAACGTCCAGCTGACTGACAAGGTCCCGTGACCACCCCGCGACCTTCTTCTTACACCGACTGCATTCCAGGTACTCAGTGGCCATGAGATACCAGCGGTCGATGTCCAAGACCCTCCGGATGGTCTTGTAGAGCCCAGCCTTGCATAGGGTGCCTCTGCACCCAGACTGGGGGCATGCCAGCTTGTATGCCCATATACGTACGGGCATCCAAAGTAACAGCTGACATGCGAAGAAGGGGATGCGGGTGGCTGATTGTAGATCGGCCGCGGTTGGGGTGGTGAGTGTCGACCTCCCAATGCTGTTCCTTGTGAACAGCGTGCGGCCGATCCACCGCTACTGCTCCTTGGTGAGAGATCAACGCCAACTCTCTGGAAGCAGCAGCTGGGGGAGAGAGTGATGGAGGCGGGGGAGAAGGGATGATAATGTTTCAGAGAAACGGACAGGGAGAGAGTATCCAGGAGACAAAACAACTGTGTCCAATTTGGCCAATTGTGTTTACTATCTTAACAATATGGAGTAATTACAGTTGATGAATTTACCTCAGCACTTTCTGAGGAGGGCCTTGGAGGCAGGAAGGACTGCCGGGGCAAATCCTCCTCTTCGCTCTGCCCCAATGGGGCCGGGGCCAGGACCGGGTTAGGAACCGGGGCTTGGTCAGTTGGAGTCAGAGGCCGAGGGAGTGATGGGGGGACCTGTAGGGCTACGGCTTTTGCAGTGACACAGAAATAAATAGGTTAAATTAATGAATGAATAAATAAATAAATGCTTGCATGAATGGACAGACATATTACAAATGTAGATAACGGTGATTAAGTTAATAGCACATTTCAACATGCCCAGATGAATATCAATCAGTGATAGGATGTAACAAAACAATGAAATGAAAGTAGGGATTTAAATGGAAAAAGGAAAGTAATGATTACGTGACATACAGGATGACAGCTACAGTGGCAAGATACGTTATTTAATAGTTCATACATGCAGTGACTCTCCTCTAAACCCAGATGACTCTTACCAATACATTTCCTTGGGCTGATGATAGGAAAAATATTCAAAACACTTTAATATGTCAGCAAACTTTGACTGAATACTTATCAAATGTCCTTTGTCAATTAATAGTGACGTAAAAAACATACGTGTGTCTGTCAGCAGCTGCTTTGACCAGCTCTGCGTCCGATAGATCTGTCGGTGGCAGTGCTGGTCGAGGGAAAGACACCCCTATATCACGTGGAGAGAGAAAAGATTGTGAGCTACACAGCTTATCCAAAAAGTTAATATTATCTTACATGTGTAACTAGACACTCGCCTTGAACTGCAGGTTGAGAACCAATGAGTTTCTTCATCTTCACCTGCAGTTCACCTGGGGTGAGAGAGCGCCTTGACAGGAACGCAGAGATCGCAGGACCAAGAGACCTTTGAAAACAAAACATAGCAAATATGTCATCATTTCCAACTGTGGAACAAGTAGAATTATATTTTCCTTTAAGATGATATGTAACACTTACGTAGCCGCACTTGGGCCGGGTGTTACTGGCGGGGGTGGTGCTGGCTGAGGCGGGCTGGGCCACAGCAGCTACCCCTTCCTGGTCTCTGCGCTGAATGTAGCCAATCAAGGCGGCCATCGCACTCCCAGGATAATGGGGTGTCTGCGTCCTCAAGCTCCTGACATATCTGTGAGATACAGTAGAGAGAACGTTTCAGATGTAAAATGCTGCATAAAACACACTGACATGAACATAGAAAACACAAAAGATACGTGCCCATTACCTTATCCTGTCTGCACCCGTAGCCTCATACAGGTCCTGCAGCGTGTCCCACTTGTACTTCCCGATGCCAACAAGGGCCTTGCCCTCCTGGCCTGAAATCAGTACGGGAACCAATTAACTTTCAGAGTAAAAGAGTTACATCTTACATACAATGAGGAGAATTAAACAAACTCACCTGGCTGGGAGGACAGGACTTTAGCTTCCTCGTGCGCCCGGTTGAACCTGACCATCTCAGCGAAGGCCGGATAGGCGCACGAGTAGCGAGTCAAGGCGTCCTTGTTGGCCCATCAGGGGATGCTGGGAAACGCTGCACTCTCGCTCTCTCTCCTTCTGATGCACTGTTACCACGTACACCATGTAGCCCACGTTGTTCTCCATCATCCACTTGAAGGTCTGATCCCGGTACTTGCCGAACTGAACCGTGCACCGGCTCAGGACGACCATCTCTGCACCGGGGTCACCTCCCTCGGAGACGACGCGGGCTCGAGCCTCTGCCTCCACTTCCTCCCACTTATTAGTCCTCACAGGAGGGCCCTGAGCACCAGAAGCAGGGGCGCCGTCAGCGGCCACTTTAACTGCCTGGGGTGTGGCCCTGAGGACCAACTCCTGTGAGGGTGTTAACCGGAACCTAGGATTTTCCATTTTATTGGCAAGAAAAAAACTATTATCATGAGTGAGGAGTGCAGTGACAAGTGACAGCATAACCGTATTAGGTACATATAAAGGAACTCACGTTTGCTTGATAGGTCTGCTAGGTTCAGCAGTGTGGTGGGGGGTGCCGGGTCAGGGTTAACTTCTTCTGGCTGCAAGCCCGAGTTCGGTACACTTATGACAACAGCCAACTCAAGTGCAGGGCGCGCGAAATTCAAAATATATTTTTTAGAAATATTTAACTTTCACACATTAACAAGTCCAATACAGCATTTGAAAGATAAACATCTTGTGAATCCAGCCAACATGTCCGATTTTTAAAATGTTTTACAGCGAAAACACCACGTATATTTATGTTAGCTCACCACCAAATACAGAAAGGGACAGACATTTTTCACAGCACAGGTAGCATGCACAAAACCAACCTAACTAACCAAGAACCAACCAAACTAACCAAGAAACAACTTCATAAGATGACAGTCTTATAACATGTTATTCAATAAATCTGTTTTGTTCGAAAAATTTGCATATTTGAGCTATAAATCAGTTTTACATTGCAGCTACCATCACAGCTACCGTCAGAAATGGCACAGAAGCAGCCAGAGTAATTACAGACACCAACGTCAAATACCTAAATAAATAAATCATAAAACATTTCTGAAAAATACATGGTGTACAGCAAATGAAAGACAGGCATCTTGTGATTCCAGCCAATATTTCCGATTTCTTAAGTGTTTAACAGCGAAAACACAATATAGCATTATATTAGCTTACCACAATAGCCAGAAACACAAGCCATTCCCCAGCAGCAAAAGTTAGCGATCGTAACAAACCAGCAAAAGATATATAATTTTTGACTAACCTTGATAAGCTTCATCAGATGACAGTCCTATAACATCAGGTTATACATACACTTATGTTTTGTTCGAAAATGTGCATATTTAGAGCTGAAATCAGTGGTTATACCTTGTGCTAACGTAGCTACTTTTTCTGACACTCACATATTCTGACCAAATAACTATTCATAAACATAACTAAAAAATACATGTTGTATAGGAAATGATAGATACACTAGTTCTTAATGCAATCGGCGTGTTAGAATTCTAAAAATAACTTCATTACGATATGCAGTTTACGTTATGGCGAGAGCGTGCCCAAAACCTGGCCGCAAACTACTAGTTCACATGTACGACAGATATATGAAATAACATCATAAAATGGGTCCTACTTTTGATGATTTCCATCAGAATGTTGTACAAGGGGTCCTTTGTCCAGAACAATCGTGGTTTGGATTTAGAATGTCCTCTTCTCCAGTCAATTAGCACGGAAAGCTAGCAAAGTGGCGCGAAGCTCTCCTTCCTGAACATACGTAGACAAAGCAACACGGCTAACGTCCCGAAAAAATTTCAATAATCTAATAAAACTATATTGAAAAAACATACTTTACGATGATATTGTCACATGTATCAAATAAAATCAAAGCCGGAGATATTAGTCGTCTATAATGACAGCTGTACAGAAGGCAAAACCAGGTCCCTTCACGCGCTCTCCAGAAAACAGGAAACTGGTGACACGTCATACAAAGAGCTTTTATTCGACCCCAGATCAAGTTATACACTCCATTTCTTCTCTCACTGCCTGTCGACATCTAGTGGAAGACGTATGAAGTGCATGTATACTGATATATATCAAGGACATTTATAGGCAGGCCCTAGAACAGAGCATCAATTTCAGATTTTCCACTTCCTATCAGGAAGTTTGCTGCAAAATGAGTTCTGTTTTACTCACAGATATAATTCAAACGGTTTTAGAAACTAGAGTGTTTTCTATCCAATAGTAATAATAATATGCATATTGTATGAGCAAGAATTGAGTACGAGGCCGTTTGAAATGGGCACCTTTTATCCGGCTACTCAATACTGCCCCTGCAGCCCAAACAGGTTAATAACTTATATGCAGTTAAATTCAGTTTAGTTAAATTCATAGAAAGACACGTTTGCCCCAGGTTGTCACATATCATACAATGCATCCACCTACATACACTTCAAATGCATGCCGTCAAAAAACGAAGGAAAATAGACATTTAAGTAGTATACAATTCCAACTTTGAGATGATAGAAATTTTAGCTAAGGTTTTATAGGGTTGTCAGCGGTCAAATAAACTTTTGAGATTTTGTAAACCTAGTTTAAAGTAGTTAGCGATCTAAACACGTTGTTAAATTACACAGCTTGGGTAGCCCCTGTAGTCAAACAATTCGGTTGACTAGACGTGATACTCGTCGATTATTTTTATTTCTTTGCAAACTAAGCACACTTCCCTCATATATTCACCGGGTTTCATCAATTTCTGTCAGCAAAATATTTTTGATCATCAATTTCTGTCAAAAATATTTTATTGCTAACTGCATGCTGCACACTTACTATAGCTACAGTAGCTAGCGATCTACGAACGTTGTTAAATTACACAATATGGGTAGCCCCTGTAGTCAAACAAGTCGGTTGACTAGACGTGTTATTGTCATATTTCATCACATTTATAGTCGTCAACGTTAAATTTGTTGCAAATTAAGCAAAATTACCTCAGATACTCACCGAGTAGCATCACCCTTCAATGAAGATCCTGGGTGATTGTATTAGGGGGCCCCTGGGGTATCCACAGGGCACTTTGAGCATCTTAATAAGACTGTACATTACCCCAAAAATTGCTCAAAAATACCTGTCAAGGCCCAGTGTGCCTATTGTCAAAACACGTGAAATAGGCACACTGGGCCTTTAAGAAAGTCAAAACAGAGGAGGAGTGGCTACACAGTAGGAGTGGCTACAGGTGTATATTAAGTAGCCATGTTCTTCCCAAAAAACAATAATAAATGATCCATTTTTACTACAACAGGATAGTTTTAGGCTCTCAAGCTCTACTTTATTTATCAACCAAGAAAACAGAAAACAAATCTTTAATTTAACTATTTACATATTAAACATAACTATTAAACATATTACACAACTAACTTAACATTTTTCTTAGATATTACAGAACTATTTACGACGACCCTCCAACTCCTTCCTTCGCCTCCATGCTGTGGTCCTTGGCACCCGAGGCCCTCTCTTCTCCTCCAACCACTCGACAGCAGTTTTACCTCCCCCTGCTGCCTCACAGAAGTGCTCTCCCCTGTACTGGCTGTGGCCAAATTCTTTTCTTTTAGGCTTGCCACATATCTTGCAGGGGAAAGCAACAGGAAACCTCCTCTTCGTCACAGGTCCATGACCAGCCTGTGCACTTCTCCTCCTCAAACCTGTGTACATGGTCAAGGGGAGGCCTTTTGTGAGGGTGGAAGCAACTCTAGCAATAGGGGGTTTGCTTGTTGGTGGGCGCCGCTTATCTTTCCTCCTGACCCCCTTGTTGATTCTAGATGGAGCTGGCTTCAGCTTCTTGTCTACAGAGGAAACACAGGTAGTCGCTTATTCTAACACATTACACAAAGGGAAATTGCTATAGTCAAACACACAAATGTGAATTTAAGAGAACTCACCTTTGGGGGGGTGTCTGTTCAGAACTGGGGGCCAACGTGGACGGCTGAATTTCAAGTTTGGGGGAGGAGAGGAGGGACCTTGTCTACAGAAGGACAAAAGGGCATTAGTGTCTTAATGAACACACCACACAATATATTGCTATATTTAAACATGATTGTTATTTGAACGAACGCATTCATTTTTGGGGTAATTTATTGTTTTGCTTTTCATTAACTGAAGTTGTATTGATTGGTTATTGTTTGGTTTGTTTAAGATGAACAAAATATATGGAATAAAAAATATTTAGATTTAAAAAAAAAAAAAATAATAATAATAATAATAATAATAATAAAGAACTCACCTTTGGGGAACCGCCTGTTCAGAACTGGAGGCCACCACGGACGGCAAAATTTCAGGTTTGGAGGTCCGTGTAGTTCCCAGCACGCCGCTGGGCTCTTTCCCTCGGCTGCCTTTTTATTCTTTTCAACTCCTGGTGGGCCTTTTGTGCGTTCCTCCTCCTCTTCCTCCGATCCATTTTCAAAAGATGTTGTTGGAAAGCACGCATTCTTGTCCCAGGCAAGGTGTTGAGCTGCCTTATCCAGCCCATGTAGCTGTGAGAATTAGAATTAGCAGATACACTGAAAAGGCTGGATAAATAATCATGTTAAAACAAGTTACCTTCTTTGTTTACGGTCTGTAGAGTTATGGACTGCATCGATAATATTCCCAAAGCCTGGCCTATTGAAAAATGTATCCATCTTGACTAATAGATCTGGGCAAACTGAGACTCTCCCTGAGACTATCCCAAACTTCAACAAGTAAAGGTGTGCAGCAACCAATCAGAGATTAGTGGGCGTCACATGGGGGATGGGCGGGTTTGACTCCCTGCTGTCACCTGTAGTATCTGCTGGTCATCTCAAATCTCTGAGTAGAACTTGACTGTATTATTGTTTTTTTGTGTGTTACAACTCTGTAAATAGTGTGTTTATTGACTACGAAAATGATGACAGATTTACTTGTCTTTATATTTGTTGAACTTTAAAGAGAGTGTATGACAATAAATCAAAATGAATTTCAAGGGAGAAAAAGTGCTTGCATTCAATTATTATTTATTTAACAGGGAATGTCACATGTGAAAAAAACGAGCATAATGTCCCCTACACCTACTGTACAAGTTAAGATGATTTGAAATGAGCTAAATTTACAAGAGATTAACCTGTTTGGGCTGCAACCCTTGTTCTCAATTTCCGCCTGAAGACATACCCTAATCTAACTGCCTGTAGCTCAGCTCCAGAAGCAAGGATATGTATATTCTTGGTATCATTTGAAAGGAAACATTCTGAAGTTTGTGGAAATGTTAATTGAATGTAGGAGAATATAACACAATAGATCTCGTAGAAGAAAATACAAGGAAATAAACATACGTTTTTGTTTTTTATTGTTGTAGCATCATCTTTCACATGTACTGGAATAGCCAAACAGTTAGATAGGATGCTGGGGACAATTTAGATGGACAACACAAGAGGGCAACTGTAGTTGTGCAAAGTTTTAGACTGATAACTTCAGGAATGGGTGAGCTACATGACATTTAGCATAAAGTCACCCAGGTGTCCCACACAAGTTGCCCAAATGTGGCCGAATTGGTGAAATGACCTATAATTATACAGTGCAAATAACTATATACAACATATCAAAAAGTAATTCTAAACACACAAAAAAATATACAAATGTTCAAAAAATATTAGAAAATTATATATAAAGAAAAACAGGGGTAGAGCCTTTAGAAGTCCTCTACACAATATTTCTCTGCCTGTGCCATGTCCCATAGCAGTCTCTTTCTGAGGTAAAGCAGAGACAAACTGAACACGTGGTGCAGATGATGGGGGACTTCATGTGACACAGAACACAACGACGCCTCCATGCTGTGGCCTTTTGTCCATGAGGCACAGTCATGCCTGCAGTAATGAACTGTGGCATATGAACACCACTGGGGGCAGAGGTAGAGGGGGCAGAGCGTGATGCAGTGGGCTTTGTGCAATAGGCAGCAAGCTCCTTGATGAGCAGCTCCCTGAAGGCTAGCTGTGTGATGGGGGGCTGTCCACAGCTCTTCGCCATTTCCTTCTGCAGGATGAAGGAATTCACCACAGCAATGTCAATGAAGTGGTAAAACAATGTTTTGTACCACTTCTTGGTTTTATGAAGGACGTTGTAGTACCCTATCAGTGCGTCTGATAGGTCTACACCTCCCATGCTCTGGTTGTAGTCCTTGATGGCTGCAGGAATGGGGACATTTTTGTTGTTCCATGCACCCATGGCGTCTTTTACACGCCTACTGACATGGTCGCCATTGAATGACTTGTGAATAGTGGAACACATCACCACTTCTCGAGTGTCCATCCACTTCACAAACAGCAGGCCATCTTCACGGATCCATCGCATGGTACCCTGCTCAGCCCACTTAGGCATGTCATTTACCTTTGTCTTTGGAAAGCCCACTCTGTTGGTCCGAATAGTGCCACAAGCCCACACCTCCCGCTTCCTCAGGTCTGCAAACAGGGTAGGGCTTGTGTAAAAGTTGTCCACAAAGAGTTTGTAGCCCTTCCCCAGCAGTTGGAAATCCAATAATGCCATCACCGAGTCATAGCTAAGTCCCTTACCAGTCGCACAAGTGTTCTTCCCCTCATAGACAAAAAAATTGCATGTGTATGCACACACAGAATCAGCCAAAACAAACAGCTTGTAACCCCACTTAGTTGGCTTGTTACGCATGTATTGTTTTAGGCCAATTCTGGCCTTTGAGGCTACCATCCTTTCATCTATGGACAAGTTCTGTGCGGGCTGAAAATGTGTCTTGCAAGCCTCAACCATGCTGTGGTAGAGAGGTTTGACTTTGCAGAGCCTGTCAAACCGTGCGGTGCCTCTCCTCCTGTCATTCTCCTCATCAACTTCTGGATCACTGATGTGCAGCGCCCGTGAGATATTTAAAAACCTGGTAGAGGACATGACAGTGGGGGGGAAAGGCAGTTGATAGAGTTCGGATGTTTTCCAGTAATCCTTTAGGGTTTTGAACTTCACCAGCCCCATGTAAATTACCAGTGAAAGGTAGCAGAAAATGTCTGACATGGAAATGGGCTTCCATGCCTGTTTCTTTCCTGCTTGCTTCCGAGCCCCATACTTGTTCGTATTACAAACAAGGGAATCAACAACTGCCGGGGTGAAAAACAGTTGGAAAAGTTGCATCGGGCTATACTTCGAAGTCATATCCAGTTGGGGTCCCGGTTGCCGTTTAGGTCGGAAAATTGGAGCACGAGGCTCCACATCTTCCTCCAGCACAGAGTGCCATTGCCCCTCTACCTCTCTACCAGCAGGTTACATACTTCCCTTCCTCCGCTTCTTTGGTACCCTCTTCCCACCTCTAGATGGCCGGGCGGGGGTAGGTGTGGAGCCAGAGACAGCAGGAGTCCGGCTGGATGAACCCGCTTCATCGGGGGATGGGCACCTTGGCACCGGAGGCTCCCAGTCGGAGCCGCTATCACTGTGAAAGAAAACATAAAACAATTATTTGTATTGTATGAGCCTTTTATCATCACATGAAATAAACAGATATGTATTGTATAGAATACTTCACTATGGTGAAGTGCTGTTCCATTCAACTGCGGCCATTGTTTTGGGCCTGCCCTCCTCCCAACAGCACCCAATTGCTATTTCATAAGGAAATGGAGAGGAGTAGCCATGTGTTTTCTGTTGTATTCCATACTATATATATATATATATATATACATCCATATATACATACATACATACATCACATACATATACACACACACCCAAACAAACAGACACACACGTGGCTTATGTGCCCATGTGTGTCTCTTTTATTCCAGTTGAATAAAAAATTGAAAATATATATATATATATGCATACATACATACACTAAGTATAGCCAATGTGTACTTTACCCATTTCATTGCAAATTGCAAAAAAAAAAAAAAAACGTTTTTTTTTTTGTTGCAAAAAATAACGAAATAATTAATAATATTTATATTTCAAACAACGGCATTAGCACTCACCGGTCGAGAATTGCGTCCTGTCCTTGCAGAAATAGCTCCTGATGTTGGAATCATAACTGTTCACTCATTGATTCTTCAAAAAAATATTCCGTGTCACTTTCTCTATCAAGTTCATCAAGAATCTGGTGCAAATCTGTAGATTTAGATTTAGATTTAACTTTCCCAGATTTGTTGGCCATGATGCTTACAATGAAATCTTACAAATAACACTGTGCAAAAACTACTTTCAAAACAATTCCGTGCGTAATAACATGTGGTGCATCTATGATGGAGGTCTATGGCGAAACAACGCATGTTGCGCATGCCTTCACGAACAAAGACTGGTGGTCCAACACATAACATCACATACTGGCATTTAGCTCTACTCATTGGCTATCGATCCAGCTAGATTTCAAGAAGATCTGTGGTCATTGGGCAGAAATACAGTCAATCAACGACGCTTCGCCAGTATTACAGGTGCGCAAACATGTCATTCATTGTTGTCGTCAAATCAGCTCACTTCGGTCAATACTCACCGCAAAAGAAACAGTTACGTCTGACTGGGTTGCAAACATCCAGAGGATTACAATGAAACCAACCATGACTAGATAAATGACTGTTTACTGTATGTAATTGCTTCGAATGTGTCGTAAAAAGTTGATAGAGATGGGAATCGCGAGGCAAACGTTATCCTAAATGTTTCGTTTTAGGCTACAAAAATGGATTTTATCAAAGAAAACGGCACTTTGTTTGATCACTGGGACCCTCGGGAAGAGAAATAAGAGCAAGATATCAGAATGTAAGTCATAATTTTACCTTCAGAAGTGAATTTGTCAAACGTGTCATGGCGGAAAATGGTTGTTGTTGTTGATCGCTCTTCTCAAACAAAAGCATGGCATTTGTTCTCTGTAATAGCTATTTTCAATCGGAAAACGTAGTTTGATTACCAAGATTCTAATCTTTTGAAGCATGTAAGACACTTGCATTTTGAAGAATGTTTCATGTTACGACGTTGTATATAAGTTAGTCATTATGAAATTTCACCGGATACTGTACTGGTGTCGGGCTTGCAGCCATAAGAAGTTTTAACAATGAATGTCTTAAAAAATAAATAAACAACAAAGAACATCTACAAAAACTACTTAACAATTGACACACCTACTGTACAAGTTAAGATGATTTTAAATGAGCTAAATGTACAAGAGATTAACAATGAATGTTTTAAAAAATAAATAAACAACAAAGAACATCTACAAAAACTACTTTACAATTGACACACCAGTCAGTCAGAGTTTACTGGCCTTTGCTAGCACCATGCTGGGTCCTCATGAGTGCCAGCCACTCCTCCACAGTTTGGCCGCCAGAGGAATCGGCACAGAATCTCACAGAACCATACATACTGTGTCCATACTCTGCAGTTTTCGGCTTGCCACATTTCGAGCACTTATAGCCTTCGTATGGCTTGTGCGCTCTGACTTTAATGCCAGACTCCAGCTTCTTCTTCCTTCTCCATTCAGTGGTCCTGGAGACCTTGGGTCCACCAGCAGGAGGAGGGGGAAGAGGAGTGGAGGTCGAGTGCAGGTCTTGGGAGACTGGCGTTATAGGGAGGGAGGTGGTAGGCAGACTGGGTGGCGGTAGAGGTGGCAGTGGCTGACAAGTGGCTGCTCTGCCACGCTGTGTAGCCTGCCCCGTTCTGTCCTCTGGCAGCTGGTAGGTGCTGCTGGTTGATGGGGCTGACAGCGGTGAAGTGCTCCAGACTGCAGTGTGGAAGGGGCCTGACTCCTCCCTCTCTGCAGTCATGCTGTCCCGGTTCTGGTGCAGGGCCACTCTCTCCATAGAGGATATCCATTTGTTGTACCTGTGTGAAAAACGTGAAATATGTTTACTGTTATCAGGAACACTGTCAACCAGTGAACTACACATAAAATATACCAACATTTATTTTTTAAACTTACCACTGTGTCAAGGTCAGCTTGTTGACCTCGAATAATTGCAGCCTTGTGTGGGTATTGAGGTTTGGGCTGCCCAGCACCATGGTCCTGATTCTCCTGTAGTCCCCCAGGATAGCAGCCCACCTGTTGACCCGGTTACCAAGAACCGTCTTGCCAGCAGGGTGTTTGTGGCACAGCTCCACAAAAATGGCCTCCACTGTCCTGCTGGTGTTGGGCCACTGAGCAGGTCCAGAGTCTTGGCCAAGCAGGGAGCTGAAGGTAGATTAAGTTAACAAAAGGAAACATCACATTAATGAGAAATACACTCATGTCTTTATGTGTGTACTGAGTTTAGAACAATGTGCAATACGTACCGCTTCATACTCTCTTCCCCCGTCACGGTTGAGCTCTTTGAATTGTTGAATCTCCCCTGCAGGACTCGGTCCCGGAACCTCTCGGGGTAGGAGACTGCCGCATTGTCTCTCTCCGGAAGATTTCCCCAGAGAGCCATGATCTCCTCTATTTGCCTATTAGAGATCCATGGCCCCTCCAGCAGCCTCAGCAGACTCTTGGCCAGGAGGACCACGTGCTGGTATCCACTAACCCCATCAGGTCCTATGTACTCCTGGAAATTAGAAGAGTTGTGGGGAAGGGTTGGATTAATAGTCAGATTAATAGGTATGAATGGAAAGAAACTTGAGAGTGAGCTGTTTAGGATGTGGATAGGCACTTACGTCATCCTCTGGGTCCTGACTGGCAGCTGGTGCAGTGTCCATCTCCTCCACAGTGTCATCAGGGGGTGTGACGACAGGTACCTGGGATGGGTTGGGTTGAGTGGGCGGTGGAGCGGCCTTCCTGAGTGGAGGGACTGGTGGGAGATGGTCATCGAGGTCGGGCAAGGACATGGTGGGGTCATCCTCCTCCTCAAGCTCTCTCAGGTCATCCTCCTCTCCCTCTCCCCCCTCAAATAGATCAGGTGTCCCGTCTGGGACATCCGGGTCCTTACCGAGGTTGGACTCCAACCTCTGGTCACCATGGGTCTGGGAGAAGAGATACTCGACCCCAATGAGTTCCCCTTAAACAGAGAGACAAAAAAAAAGAGAGTTGTAAATAAACAGAACATGTTTTAGTGTGTGTGTATAATTGTATTATTTAGAAATACATACCAGTGTACTTTGCAGGCCTTGTGTGATCCTTCACAAGACTGCGGCCCAGGAGCTTCTGGCTCAGCTCATTGATGGCGTGCTGGGCTACACCATCATAGCAGTGCAGGGTCTGCTTCTGTCCCCCCCCCTCCGCTGCAGCTTCTGCACGGTCCTCATTCCACCGAACCAACCCTTCAAGGAGGTAGGCCTGAAAGTGCTCGGCAGACGCACTTGTTCCTATAAATGACGACAACAACAATAAATAATAACTCCTCACATGCACACAGTTGTTAACACACAACATGACGTAACAACATGATCCAGTTTTACATTTAACATACCAGGAATGAAGCGGTTGAGGTGGAGGTGGAAAGACTCCAGGGAGGTGGACTCACGGGCGCAACGCAACACAGGCAGGATGACCCCTCCCTTGGTCACGTCCTTGCCCTTGGTGTAGATGCTGACACCAGGGGGGTCCTGAATACAGACCAGGTGTCGTCTCTGGGTCTGCCAGATGGCCTGCATTCGGTCACGGTCCAGGAGCCGGACACCCAGGGTGTCTGTGGCATCAATGAAGGTCTCCAGGAGATCCCCGATGAGACGCTCGGTCTCCTCCGCCCCGCGCGTGCGGCGACGCCGACGACGACGACAGTGCCGAGCCATCTCCTTCAGGCTGATCCTCTTCAACACCTGTGCGTCACTGAGCCCCGTGATGTGGCTCTCCTTGAGCTCACCTCGCTTGGCCTCCAGCAGGCGCTCCACATCCTCTGCACACCACACCAACATGCAGGAGGAGAGCCGCCGCAAAAAGAGAGCATACAGAGGATGGCTCTCTGTTGTCACTCCCCCAGCAAAGCGACGGATGAGGTGCCCCACATCCAGCCGGACGATGAGTTCATCCCACTGGCTGAACATGGCTGCCGTCTTCCCCTTTCCCATCAGGGCGCAGCAGTCCCGGTTGACATAGAGCAGCTTGGGAGGTGCCACTCCAGCTCTACTGTAGCGCTGCTGGAGGCCAGCTGCCATGTCGAGCAGGCCCTCTCCTTCGCTGTCAGTGAGGACCGCAATGAGCACCTGGCCGTACTCATTGCCCACATTTGTGGCCCACGCTGCTGTCCCGTGTGCTGCCCCAGCTAGTTTCTTGGTCACCTGAGGGGAGTCAAAAAAACACAGACAGACAAGACAGACAAACACAGTCATGTCAGTGAGTGAAAACAAAGTTTCACAATACATTTATTCATAAATTAGGTCATAATAAATTATTATTCATTTGATTGTCTCTAACTAACTAGTATTATTTCTGGTCAAAACATCTTGAATCACCTTCTTGGTTGAATCCATCTTCAGGATGGACCCAAAGATGGAGGTGACTCTGACCTTGAAGTCCTCCAGCTGGAACAGAACGTCGTAGCCGTGGACAGTCAGCAGCCACTGGGCTGAGGGCACATCCAAAAAGGGAGGAGGAGGTGTTACCCTCAGTGGTGCGGCACCTGGGACTACAAAGTGGTCACAGACGGACAGGTAGTACAGGGTCCGACTCATCCAGGTCAGGCTGTGCTGCTCCCTCAGCTGGTTGTACAGCCTGGTCACACTGTTCCCCAGTGTCCTCTCTCTCATCAGCCTGACCACCTTCAGGTCACATGACAGCCTAATACACAGAGACAATTGTGGGGGAAAGGAGGAGAAGAGGGTGAGGAGTGTGGAGGGGGGTTCTAGAAACACTTTGATAAGGGAAGGAGGGGCTTGGGAAAGGGTGACTTTGAAACACTTTGCTTTGTTTGGGAAGTTCCTGATAAGAGATCAAAGGTCAGACATTCAGATCAAAGAGCTCATTAACATTTCAATGGGGCAAAGAGCTAATTAACATGTCAATGGGGCTTTGACAAATCAAAACCTCAGTGTTGACAAGAACCTACTGACCGCCTCTTTTTCTCACCATGATGCTTTTTTCTGTTTTTCCTCAAAGTGAACAAGAGCTTTGATTTTCAGAGGTGTGAATTACTAACCTGTAAGTCAAGATGGCTGGGAAAATGGAGCGATGACTTGCGTCCAGCTGGTCCAAGATATCCAGCGACCATCCTGCTAGCTTCTTCTTACAGAGGCGGCACTCCAGGTATTCTGTCCCCATATAATACCAGCCGTCCATGTCAAGCACCCTCCGGACTGTCTTGTACACCCCACAGCCTGTGAGCTTTTGACGCTTGCACCGTGGCTGGGTGCACACAAACTTAAAGGCCCACAGGCGGTAGGGCATCCAGAGGCAGAATGGCCGGAGGAAGTAGGCGGAGGGAGAAGCTGGAGGCTGATGGCTGATGTTAGGAGGCAGAGGAGGGAAGTACCACAGCTCAAGCTGGCTTTTCAGGACACATTTGAGCTGCTTGTTCCTGATGAAAATGGCCCGACTGACCCACTCTTGCTGCTCCTTTGGGAGGGTCTGCTTCCATCCCTCAGGGAGAAGCACCTGCAACAGAGCAGAGAATCAATACATTTCTTTTCCATCCCCACACAACCAAAAGTGAAATGAAATAGCCAAGTCATAGTTGAGGTGAGACGTTTACCTGAGCGTCAGCAGCAGGCTGTAGTGGTCCAGCTGTTGGCTGGGAGGCTGACTGGAGCTGAGGAGGGGCAGTAGGAGCTAGCACAGCAGGGGGCGCGGTGGGAGTGGGAGCAGTAGGAGCTAGCACAGCAGGGGGTGCGGTGGGGGTGGGAGCAGTAGGAACTGCTACAGGAGCACAGGAGTTAGTCTCACAAAATATTTCAGAGAAATAAGTGAAATAATTTAATTAGAATAGAGCTTCGGCTTCAAAACATGTTAACAGCCTGTTGACAGCCAATGCACTTTGGTTTAGTTTTGATCAGTGTTATCAGTGGTAGAGGTTAGGAATCTAGGTTAAACACAATCTACATTTAAAAGCTACAAACGACAGATGTATAGTGGGTAGACATCTACAAGCAAGGAATAGGCCAAGCAAAGTGATGCAGACTGAAATACAGGTTGGAATGGTGACAAGACAAGCTTCAGTAAACAATTCATTCCACAAAAAGATGAGGAAGGATTTTTCTATGGCAAGCAAAATAGATGCAAAAATGAGAAATTCTACAGTGATTTCTAAGCCCAGCTAGGAGGTGTTTTAACAATTTGACCACTTACCTTACCACTTTAAAGTGTATCCTGTTAATGCTAACAACAACAGATAGTTATTAGGGGAAAGGTCATTTCATATGTATATTCTTCTCAACAGAAATAAACAATAACGTGCCATAACATAGAGTACCTTGGTCAAAACCCATGCAGATAGACAGCAACTCCTGATCTGATGGCTCGGCAGCTAAGAAACACAGACAAACATAATGACACAGTTATATTGTCAATTACTACACTGTTTGATTTACTGTTTGATTGACTTAGATGACTACAGAATATATATTTACATGGATTAGGAGGCGCTACAGCTGTTGCTGTGTCCTCCTGGTCAGGTCGGGGGGGCAAGGTCCCGTCCCGTACCCTGCGTTCCTCCACTGCCTTCTGGACCTCAGGAAACAGGTTGGTATACCTGTCCGGATGGTTGGGAAAATGTTATAAATTGTATTGTGATTCTGACTGATTTCATGTTTTTGTAATTTTATAAGAAATTACAACTATTTAAGGAAAAGAGTACCAGTCAAACCGGTCCTTGTTGGCCATTTCAGAAGACGTGTTTGTGTCCCCCATCTCCCTCTCTTGCTGGTGAGAAGCCAAGACCATGACGGCATAGCCGACATCGTGGCTTAGCAGCCACTTGAAGGTTTGACCCCGGTATTTGCCGAACTGGATGGCACTCTCACTGTCCACCAGTCGGCTATCATCCGGGTCACCCCCTCTGGCTACCACACAAGCCTTTGCCTTCTCCTTCACTTGTCGTGGCTTCAGCACCCGGACTACACCTGTACACTCTTCCTCCTGGATGGTCCTGGCAACCCTGGCAGCCTCTTCAGATGCCCTCAGGGTGAGGGCACCAGAGGGCTCCAAGCGGAAAGCAGGGGTGTGAACATAATCCATTCTTCCTTTCATTAAGAGAGGTTATTCACACACATACTGTGGGGTTTTTATACGTTTTTTTGACATGCTTAACTAACTATTCGTATGCATTAAAGTTTGAATTACTGACTCATGTTGTCTAACCATGAGGCCACAGCCTGAAATTGCAACAAATGTATCTGAGCATAAGATATGAACAAGCAGTCTGAAATGTGTGTGTGTATGAAATATGCGTGTGTATGCAACAATGTATCAGTAGTGTGGGCGCTGTACTGTGTGACCGAGACTGTGCTAATCTTAGAGAGACACAGGAGGGGGGTGAATCAGGAGACTGCTGACCAGACAATAACAGATAAACTATACACACGAAAAACATATGTGAGGTTCTGAGTTATGCACTATAACCCAATACTATAACAAACGTGATTAGCAACTGTATTATATGTGATTGAATACTATAACAAACGTGATTGGATATTGATAACCTGTTGGCCTGGGCGCCTGGATGTCTGTGTGTGTGTGTGCTGGAAGTAACAGTTAGCTCAGATAAGAAGCTGGGAAGCTGTGGTTAGCCTTGAGCGAACAGTGGCCATTGTATACAGGTGCGAATAGCTCAGACAATATTGCAGAAGCTGTCTGACCTCAGTCTTTGGGGTGAAGGAGCGTAATCTACACAGCAACAGCGTCGGGACATCACATGCGCTAAGGGGCCAGGACTGGCTTAAGGCGCTGTAAGAAATTGTATTAGATATTGGTAACTTGTTTTAACAACTTCTCAACATTAGCTATAGTTGACACAACATACACACCCCCTCTTTTTCTTGGACATATGCTGGACTCATTAGACATATACACGATACCCACAACTCCCCTCCCCCATGACAATCACACAGACACACACAACTCATGCTTGGAGCTCAGGACAAAGAACTATCTCAGGAACCAATGGAACGTGGACACCAGGCCTGTTCAGGACTACCCAAGACCCAGATCGACCAATCGGAAGGCCAGACTCGCAGATCTACCTACTTTGCTTGTTGTCTATATAATACTGTACGGTTCTTGGAACTATCTCTTTCCCGGACGATTCAATAGGAATCAGACAGAAAGAGCCTTGCTGCAAGATTTTACTAAGATGTCTTTACATGTGATTAAACGGCCTTATTATAAAATTATCCACCTCGTCCTATTGTTTCCTCTTGTTCTCCTGTCAACAGTAAACGTTTTACTAACAGACTTGGTAAGCAGAGGATGGTTTCATCTTTGAATTCGGCCCAATAGAAAATTAATCGGACAGGAGACGAGAGGGAGAAAGATTCCAGAGGAGAGGTGACCTTTTCGAGGGAGAATCGCGATTCAACCCACCCAGGAAACTGATCAGAGAGCTCGAAACTAAAGAGGTGAGCAGATGCCCGTTTAACCAAAATCTGTATATTGTATTATAGCCAATATCTAAATTCAATGATCAGGAGTACTGTGGTGAGTGTGAATTGTTGCTAAATTTATGTGGAATTGTTTAGAATTTAAGGCATTGTGTACAGATATCTAAGTATTAATAGGTCAAAGACTTATTCACATAGTCTGGCACTACGCGGTATGCTGATCGAGTAGGTGTACAGTGAAGGATAAGCTTTATAACGATTCACATAGTCGGGCCATATTTGACAGTCGATCAGATAGGGGTTACCGTGAAGAATCCACAATTAAAAGATGGGATCCATATAGCCGGGCAGTAGTTAGATTTGGCAAATCAGCTAAGTGTTACCGTGAAGACCCATAAAAAATAAAAATATATAACGATTCACACAGTCGGGCCATATTTGACAGTCGATCAGATAGGGGTACCGTGAAGAATCCATAATTAATATAATACGATTCAAATAGTCGTGCAGTAGCTATACTTAGCTAGGTGTTACGTGAGGAATCTAATGTGATATTGCATGTGTAAGTTGTGCTGTAATTGTATGTGTAAGTTGTGTTGTCGCAATGTGGGGGATTGAACGTTCCACGAGACCAATTGCTACTAACTAGCCATATGCTAAGTTGAGGCTGTGCTAAAGTGACCGCCGTGTCGATGTGTATATATTGCTGTGAAGCAACTATTTTCTGCTGATGAGTTGACCGGATTTTTCCCTCTCCTACTGTTGATAAATCCCTAAGGGTTAGAATCAATTTGAAAATTATTATAGAAGCGCGTGAATTACTAGTATATTGTCCCCAAAGGAAATTTCTGAAATGTTTTGGCAAAGTATTTAATTAATCGGAAAAAGTTCAAATTAATCGGAAAAGTTAATAGAAATAATATCTTTCGAATTATATATCTTATAATTGCCATTCCAATTATATCAGGAGCGCCTGAATTACTAGTATATTGTCCCCAAAGGAAACTTCTGAAATATTTTGCCAAAGTATTTAATTAATTAAATTAGCGAAAAGCAATAATATTTTTTATTATAAGTACCTAAAACTGTCATTCCAATTATAACAGGAGCGCGTGAATATATTCGTATATTGTTTCAAAGAGATAAAGCTGAAATATTGTTGGAAAACGAAAATAATTCATCGAATACACGGCAATAAAATCCTTTGTCCACGCGAGTCGGACACGAGACTGGGGGAGGTTAGGGGAAGAAAAATACATCGCTGGTTTCGATCAGTGACGGGCTAAAGTATACAAAGATAATAATAGACCCAGACATAGCTTAACGACAAAATGACCACGACTATCGTCCCCAAACACAAATTCAACGAATATTTAGATCAGAGAATGAAAGACAGAGCAGGCGGGAAATTACACTACAAACCCGTTAAAAGAATTTGGGAAGAAGTGAGGCTGAGATGGACTCAAGCAGGTTTCCTTAGTGGAGTCGCCCCATCAAAAGGGCAACTCCTCATTATGGAGAAAGAATTGGAGGAAGCAGTGAAGCAAGGGATAGAATGTGAAGTTGATAAGAATAAGAGTCACTTATTTAAAAAGGCAGGAACAAGGCAGAGGCTGAGATGAAAATAGGATTATGGGCGATTGAGGAAATTAGGAAAGCTCTCCCTTACAGGAAACCTGATACGATGGGGGTGGGCACTGGAGCACCAACTGACACCAAAGAGGGCAGGCCCAACAATAATGACGCCCCACCTACCACCACAGCAGCCCCATCGGCCCCAACCCATCTCAGGGGCACTGTGGGGTTAATGGCAATTCCCCAGGCTCAGTTCAACTCCCATGTGCATCACCACATTACCCAATACAATAAGGATAAGGGAGGGGCTGAAACACAAATCCAGTCCCTACAGGTACAACTTTTGAAACTACAATTGAAAGAGGCCCAGAAAGGAGAGAAACCCAAGAAACAGATGGTGGCTGATGACCAACAAGAAATCTCACAAATCATTGAAAAAACTGTTTCCCGAATGATACAGCAACAACAACTACCCATCTTCACCCAGCAGGGACCACCTATACACCCACCCCAGGAGCAGCCATTCCAACTGCCGTATGCCTACCCGCTTCAGCCATACCCTTCGTCGGAACCACCACTACAACCCTACTACCCACTACCACAATCAAACTATTCACCCACATGGGGACAGCCCCAGAGGTACTCTGGATCTTATGGAAGCTGTCATAATTGTAAACAAGCTGGGCATATGGTGCGACAGTGTCCGCACCCAATAACCCCGGCCCAAAGCCAGTTTCTGGCCAAAGGGGGACGAGGATACGCCCCTAGACCAAGGGGGAGTCAGGCCAATGATGTATCAACCATGTGCGGCCCTTCAACCCGCATACAATCACCCCAATCCAGACCCGAATCAGCAATCACCTCCCCCTTTTCAGGGCATGGCTGACGAATATGCCCCATGGCCCTGAAGCTGCTCACCACTAACCTACACTCATCATTGACCTGGACTACTGAAGCATCAAAGGCTTTTGCACTCTTGAAAACAGATCTCTAAGTGGCAGTAGCCCTAACAGCACCTGACTAAAAAAAAACAAGTTCCATCTGGATGTTTCTGAAAAAGAAGGATTTACATCATCCATCCTTTTCCAGAACCTAGAGGGGGAGAGTAGAGTGTTGAGGTATCACTCCTCCAAACTGGACCACATTGAAGAAGGGCAAACCACATGCTCCAGGTATGTGGCTGCAGTGGCAAAAGCTATTGGAAAAACAGCCCACATGATAATGTGCCATCCATTGGAAATCCACACCCACTATGGGGTTGCAGCATATCTGATGAGCAAAGAATTCACGTTCAGCGCTGAAAGGAAAACGAAAATCCAGAATAAATGCACACAATCACATCACATTTGTCAACACTGACAAAAACATGGCAGACGCACTCAATGCTGAAGGTCTACCCCACTCCTGTGCAGAAAGAGCTGCACAGGAACTGAAACGGAGACCTGACCTGGGGAACGAACCACTCACCAACACACACAGATATGGGGAAAGACAATGTGACAAATGGAAAAAGGTACCTGTTAGTTATGGTAGACAGGTTCTCTAAATGGGTTGAGGCAATACCAACAGCAAGGGAGGATGCAAAATAGGTCATTAAGTGGCTGCAAACCGAACTCATGTGTATTGTTTAATGACAAACGCTCCATGTACCAATAGGGTCGGATGTGTAAATGTCAACTGATTGTTGTTTAATGATGGGGTTAGTGTACAGGCCACAATCTCATAAGTCTCGTGGAACGCGCCAATCAAATGTATGTGCAGGTTTGAAGTTGATTTGGGTTGAAGTCCTGCCCCTGGCGTTGCTGGCCATGAGAGCCTCTCCAGGTGCAGGCACCCATCTCTCTCCTCATGAGACAATGGCTGGAGGAGTCATGCTTGGTCCACCAAGGAAGGGAGGTCATATGCCCGCCCTTGATGTACAACAAATTGTAATGTCTGATAATTGACGGAACTTTCTGCAGCTCTCTTCACACAGATTCACAAGGTCCAACAGGGAAGCTGACGGGAGATCCGGCACCACTGAGGGAAAATTGGTGACTGGGTGGGGTTAATGTCCACAAGAGAAAGTGGCTAGAACCCAGGTGGACTGGACTGTACGAAGTGAGGGAGGTTACTTCACACTCAGTCCAGGTCAAAGGTAAATCAGGCGCACCTTGGCACCACCTCACACATTGCACTCCAGCCCCAATCCCTTCTAGAACACTGACAGAAGTCAGAGCTGATTTAAACAGCTTAAATTCGATTCCAAATGAAGACATTTCTGACTCAGGTGATGCGGAATCAAACTCCGCCTCTCCTGATAAAGGAACCTCGCCCAGTTAGAGGGATATTTCTCCCTCCCTGGGCAAGGCTAGGGATATCTGGCCCCTTATTTGTGATATTCATACTGATATTTGGGGTGTCCCTGGGCACTTTCACATGGTTAATAGAATAACTATAACCGGATCCCCATGGATGTATGTCACGGACACTCTAGTCTAACTAGATAATAATAGATTAAAAAAATTTAAAATTTGGAAAACAATAGTTAAAATAAGGAACTAACATTGCTCAAATTGAGAAGGTTGAATAAGAGTGGGTGGAGAGCTGTGCAGAGAATGGACAGAAGATGGCAGTATTGCAGCACCCAATGGTCTCCCAGCCGACGGGGGGGCCTGGTTGAATGCTGGTGACATAATTTTGTTTTTTGGAGTAAACATTAAGGTTAAGGGTTTCCGTGTACCCAGAGATAAGATATCTTAAAAGAATACACTCATATGGGAATAGGAGTTTTACTTTCTGAGTTTTATTTAGGCAAGGGACTTTGAGAAGATAAAGGGTTCTTTTGGTATGTCTAGATATGGAACACGAATGTAGGTGTAACATTTTGACCTGTTTTCTGTTTCCATTGCATTTTCCGGCGACTTGATCACTCGCGGGGAAATGTAGTGAGAATAATGAGATTGTGTCATTTGGGATACTAGTTTTGAGGTAAATTGATTATAATAGAGTTTATAACTCTTGACCATAAGGTAAGCATTTGTATTGGCCATTAGAAGATAGAGATAGGTTAATTAAGGTTATGTTAGGACTTTAAAGATTGACACTATAAGACCTGTTGTTATTTTTAAATCCATGCAGATAGAGTCAAAACAGTGAGACACTTAGTTAATATTGTAAAGGAACATATAGAAAAAGGCAGACAGATGGGTCTACCCCGCACTGTTGAGACCTTGAAGGTTTGAGAGCAGGTTAGGGAGGGTGGACCAGGAAATGAGCAAGGTAGGCTGTGAAATAAGATAGGAGAGAAAAGGGTTAACATATATAAGCAGCACAGATACATTTCAAAGTAGATAAGTCACTTGACAGAGAATTGGAAAAGAATAGATATGAATGTACGCCCAAGGGAGAATTGGATATGCGGGGAATAAAAGGGACATTCTTATAATATGATGTACTAAGTCATTATTTAGAGTAGGTAAGGTTGATACCTGGCCAGAGCCAGGTATCAAACGAAGGAGGGTACATTGTGGTCTAGGAAAGGATGGGGCCTATTGGATAATAAACGTATTTAAAATTAAACATTTCTAGTTAACCAAACCTGTATGTCCAAGAGTTTATGCATTGCAGGTGAATTAAGGGAGAAGGTGAATCACTCGACCTGGGGGCATATCGCACTTGGAGGGTGAGACACACTGACACTGCCGAATGATCACAGAGTTAAGGAGAAGAACCGTTGCTAATAGAGCTCGGGGATCAACTCCTTAATGAAGAATCCCTGACCCCGACCTTTCCTCACTGTGTTCGTTCATAGAAGTGAAAGTGTTGCTTGATCTCTGGCTGATGATGTGTTCTCTGGGAGAGGGTGGGGTTTTACAGGACTGCTTGTAGTCCTGAGCTGTCTGATCAGGATACGATGGGGATGTTACCATCGCAGTGCTGCCAGAACCACCACCAGTTCCAACGGACCAGGGTTCAGCCGGCCTCCTCCACCACTTCAAGACCAAGTCCCACGCCATCACCTAAGCTCTCCAATCTGGTACAGATAATAAATATAAAAGACATCTCAGATAGTGAACATTTGGGGACTGAAACTGGTTATGAGGAAAGGGAGAATATGTGGTTGGCCTACAAAACACTTAATAGAAAGGACTGTGTCGTATGTGGACATGCCAGACCTATTCTGGCTGCTCACCCATTTGTCCTAAGTAATGGGGAAGGTTGGATGTGCATATTGGAAAAGTTCAAGCCAAATTCAACCCTGTGTAAAACTCTGAGTCTTGTGTTCCCAGTGGTCCCTCCCCAGAAGGTACCGTGGGGAGTTAAGGCATATGGGGGATATAACAGCTGTATCACTGGTACAGGTAGAGGTATAGACTATGGAAGGCTCCCTGCTACTACCTGCATCACTAATACCACTAGGAACTAGAGGTGTTGCTGATGTATGGTGGATGTGTGGACCTGCCAGGCGGTTGACCCCATTTTTGAAAGGAAATTGTCGTTGCTCATGTGTTTTGGCCAGTCTGATACCACCATTGCCTATTATTATAGCTAATCAACTTCTGGGAGCTACACAGGACACAGAGGCTTGGGACCAACCCAGGAGACGGCAGAAACGTGACGCTCCTTGGTCCGAGGGTACAGATAACATGCACACCAACCTGTTGGGGTCCCAATAGGGGTCCCCCACGAATTCCAGACATTAAACAGGAATGATGGCCTGTGGCATCTGATGCCCATCATTGGCCCAGCTATTGTTGATGCTAAAACAAAAGGTCTGGATCAATTATATCTACTATAATTAATGATGATTTGTGAAACACACCCACACAGGACTTACAGGGATGGCTGAACAATTGGATGCTACCTCACAAACCAGTAGACACAATAGACTAACACTGGACATAAGTCTGGCCAACCAAGGTGTATGTAAAAAGATTGTAGAACAGTGTTGCACGTTTGTTCCTAACAATACTAGTCCGGATGGGAGCATTTCAAAAGCTCTGAGTGGGTTGGCAAGGTTATCAGTGGAGATGAAGGGTCTTGCAGGTGTGGAGGAGAGTGGACTGTTCCCCTGGCTGGGTGGTTGTTTTGGTAAGTACACTGCAATGATGATTACTGGATTTCTGACACTAGTTGTTGTTTTTCATTTCTGTGTAGCCTGTATCGTACCTTGTTTGAAGAAGTTTGTTACAGATGTGTAAGGGGCCTCTGGTATGATGCCGCTGCTTGATGCTCCAGTTGGAGAGGCTGATACGAAAACGAGCTTCCGCAGGAGAGTGGGCTGACAGAGGAGGACCCTTGGTTTGCTGTAGATGATGTTGTTGAATGAATAAAAAGTGATGTTTGTCCTCCCTGTTGTGAAGGTTTGAAGTTCCCGGGTGGCGACGAGCCCACCTGGTACAGGTTGTATAGAGGGATGGACCGGAGGGTTTAACATATTCTCGTTTTTTGGTTTACTAATGTGTGGTTGGCCACTCCAGGTGTAGTTATTGGAGTGGTCTCCTTTTTGGTCCTTGCTCAGTTACGACTCAACTTACATTGATGCTATTGGTGTCCCTAGGGGGTGCCAGATGAATATAAACTGGTGGACCAAGTGACAGCTGGGTTTGAATCATCATTTTGTTGGTGGTGTACAGTTAATAAAAATGTGGACAGAATTAACTACATTCATTTTAATGTCCAGAAACTGGGCAATTGGACTCAACAAGGCTTCGAGGCGGTCCATGGACAATTGGCAGCTACGTCCCTGATGGCATTTCAAAATAGAATCGCGGTTGATATGTTATTGGCTGAACGGGGGGGGGTCTGTGCAATGTTTGGTGAACAGTGTTGTACTTTCATTCCCAATAACACAGCTACGGATGGGAGTCTGACTGTAGCATTGGAGGGACTTCGTACCCTTAATGGTAAGATGAAGCAGCATTCTGGAGTGGACACTACTATGTGGGACTCATGGATGGATGCTTTTGGTAAATATAAGACGCTGGTTTCCTCCATCCTAGTATCAATTTCTGTTTTTGCGGCCATTCTTGTACTTTGTGGATGCTGTTGCATTCCATGTGCGCGCACGCTTGCTAGTCGTGTTATAACTGCCGCTATAGACCCTAATCAGGAAAGGGCCCAAATGTTCCCATTGCTTGATGATGGGGAAGCTGGACCTGTCTATCTATTTGAGGACTAAGATACTTTTATGTCACGTCTCTTGTGAGACGTGAAGAGAGGGAATTAAAAATTTGTCTTCTGACAAATTTTATCCTTTAGTTTTGTCTTTTTATATACTTTTATGTCACGTCTCTTGTGAGACGTGAAGAGGGGGATTTGTAAGAAATTGTATTAGATATTGGTAACTTGTTTTAACAACTTCTCAACATTAGCTATAGTTGACACAACATACACACCCCCTCTTTTTCTTGGACATATGCTGGACTCATTAGACATATACACGATACCCACAACTCCCCTCCCCCATGACAATCACACAGACACACACAACTCATGCTTGGAGCTCAGGACAAAGAACTATCTCAGGAACCAATGGAACGTGGACACCAGGCCTGTTCAGGACTACCCAAGACCCAGATCGACCAATCGGAAGGCCAGACTCGCAGATCTACCTACTTTGCTTGTTGTCTATATAATACTGTACGGTTCTTGGAACTATCTCTTTCCCGGACGATTCAATAGGAATCAGACAGAAAGAGCCTTGCTGCAAGATTTTACTAAGATATCTTTACATGTGATTAAACGGCCTTATTATAAAATTATCCACCTCGTCCTATTGTCTCCTCTTGTTCTCCTGTCAACAGTAAACGTTTTACTAACAGCGCCAACATCAACGATAGGCTGGGTAAGTCTAAACCACGCCCAGTCTCTACTCTGACAGGCCGGCTCGGAAGTGGGAACTAACCTCTGTCACGAGTATAATATAATATTTTTGTCAGAAACAAATCAGTTCTCTGTCTTATCCTGCGTGATGAAACATTGAACCCGTATATACGGAAATTGTATTTGCCATTTATTAACTTTTGAATTAAACAATTATTTTAACCAAGTTCAGGTGTGCTATTGTTCCTATCTCAGTTGAACTTTCGCAACCCTAACAATACACACACGTTGTTATTTGTTGACAGCAATACACAGTGGACCACATAGTTACCCTGCTTACAGTAGAGCCCATACAGCGTTAAATGTCAATTTCATTCTACATATAACGTTAGCTAGCTGGTCCATACAGCGTTAAATGTAAATTTCATTCTACATATAAAGTTAGCCAGCTGGCCCATACAGCGTTAAATGTCCATTTCATTCTACATATAACGTTAGCCAGCTGGCCCATACAGCGTTAAATGTCCATTTCATTCCACATATAACGTTAGCTAGCTGGCCCATACAGCGTTAAATGTCCATTTCATTCTTCATATAACGTTAGCTAGCTGGCCCATACAGCGTTAAATGTCCATTTTATTCTACATATAACGTTAGCTAGCTGGCAAGTGTGCGTTGTAGTACACTAAGTTAACACTGCACGTTAACTACATTGGCTAAATATATAACGTTAACTAGTTAGCCAGCTAACTATCAATTATTACCGCCCTTTATTACACATTATTAGCTAGCGACAGGACTCGTTCTCAAGAAAATTGACTGAAACTCACATTAATTCACCTAAATACACAACTGTGTTCTGAAATCCGACATGAAATATAGCTAACGTTGCCTTTACGACCACGACTGAAACTCACCTTAATTCATCCAAATGTTTCCTGAAATACGTGATGACAACTAAATCAACGACTGAAACTCACCTTAATTCACCGAAATACACAACTGTGTTCCGAAATCCGCGATGAAATATAGCTAACGTTACCTTTACAACTATCTTTCTCACAAGTACTCGGAATGATGGAGAACTAACTGCAAAGAACTTCTCCGTGGATTTTGGGGGAGGCGGGACATGAACGACAGACTCTCTTTTCGTTCTTTTATCTCTCTCTCCATTCTCTCTGTCTTTTCTCAGATTAATTTTTTTTTCAAATTGAAGCTGCTTTATTGGCATGAAAAACATTGTGTCAATATTGCCAAAGCAACAATGTATACAATCTAAATGTTTGTGTTCTGCAAAGTATTTTTATTCTCAGTCCGCAGAATGGACCACGTATCATTGAACCATGATACCGTGAATTACCAATTGATATACACTATTAGTTTCTGGGAAATACATCCTTGTTTCTATCACTTCTAGCATATTTATTGTGACCCCATTCCTGAAAGCTCACCCTTCCAGGAACACATATGTTTGTTCCCCCTCAACGTAGACCCTTTATAACAATCACATATGTTTGGACTTTGTCTGGATTTAGGACTAGCAGAGGATACCTATAAACCATAAAAGCAAGGGGGTCACAGTTGAGAAAATTGGCTAAATAATGAAAAAGAATCTAATCAACAATTACATAATAGTCAATTAACTATTGACTTTTTCATTTGTAAATCATTATTATAATGCAAATGAAACCTAGAGTTGGGTTTATATAGCCATGGGGGGAATGAGAAAAGTTGTATATGTATTAGGTTGTGAAGATCTTTGATTACATGTAAAACAAAACGACTCAACGCTGAACTAAATCAAAATATGTCTACAACTCACAAGTTATTAAAAATGTGTAAAAAATTGAAATACATAATATATGTAACCCATCTCAATATTCCCTAGAGACATATTCTGAACTTTTAAACAAAATTGTAAACTCGTTACACATACTTATGCTACTTTCACATAATACAATGTCAGTGTCAGCATCCTTCGATGCTGTGGGGAATGTGTTATATCTTGTACATGTTCCCCCCTATAGATATTCCTTAACATCCTAGATACTAGAACTTTAGTAGTACATAACAGTGTAATAGCGTAGTACTACAGTACGGACCTGTCTTGACATCCTCGTTTGAAACGTTAAAACTTCTTGTTTATTGTCAGAACTAGCCTTCTGGATATGTGTGGTACTGTATATAAAACATCAGTGACTAATTGATTCACCAAAGGTTCTTGTTCTCTACAGTTTAACATAAAACATATTTCCCTCCACTCTAAAAATATACTTTCGAATTATAAACATGTAAATAAAAAAGGAATACTAAAATAGCCAATGTGTCGTCATGTCATATACATTATAACCCGAGGGGGTCGAAATTGTTGTTCAAATGTTGCATATACATGTTTTAGTATCTAGATATTGTGTTATGTTAGAATGTCTAATAAACAACTATTTTATACATTAATAATATTGTTTTGTCAGAAATATATAATAATAATGTTTTACCTGCACTTGTATGCAAACGATACGGTTGAGTACTCTATCGCCCGCCCTGCTGATCATACTCTATCTGAACTACATTATGCTTTCAATATTTTGCAGAAAACCTTTGACCTTAAATTATTATTGAATACATGGAAAACTAAGTATGTTTTTTTCTAGAGTACACAAAAATGATTCTAATGATTGAAGTGTACGTCCCTAGTATGGTGGTGTATCAGTAAATACGTTAAGTTGACTTTTTTTAAAACATATTTTTAAAAACATATTGATGAGTTAATTAAGATGCTGAATATTAAAAGATCGGCGCACGAGTAGCGAGTCAAGGCGTCCTTGTTGGCCTATCAGGGGATGCTGGGAAACGCTGCCCTCTCCTTCTGATGCACTGTTACCACGTACACCATGTAGCCCACGTCGTTCTCCATCATCCACTTGAAGGTCTGACCCCGGTACTTGCCGAACTGAACCGTGCACCGGCTCAGGACGACCATCTCTGCACTGGGGTCACCTCCCTCGGAGACGACGCGGGCTCGAGCCTCTGCCTCCACTTCCTCCCACTTCTTAGTCCTCACAGGAGGGCCCTGAGCACCAGAAGCAGGGCCCTCCTGAAGCAGCCACTCTTACTGCCTGGGGTGTGGCCTTGAGGACCAACTCCTGTGAGGGCGTTGTGAGGTTCTGAATAATGCACTACAACCCAATACTATATGTGATTGTGATTGAATACTCAATGTGATTGAATATTAGCAACTGTTGGCCTGGGCGCCTGGGTGTCTGTGTGTGTGTGTGCTGGAAGTAACAGTTAGCCCCAGATAAGTGTGCTGGGAAGCTGTGGTTAGCCTTGAGCGGGAACAGTGTGCATTTGTATACAGGTGGAAATAGCGCAGACAATGTTGCAGAGCTGTCTGACCTCAGTCTCTGGGGTGAGGGAGTGTAATCTACACAGCAACAGCGCCGGGACACCAAAGAGCGCAAAGAGGCTAGGACTAGCCTGAGCGCCGGCGATAGGCTGGGTGAGTCTAAACCACGCCCAGTCTCTACTCTGACAGGCCGGCTCGGAAGCGGGAACTATCTCTGTCATGAGTATATTATAATATCTTTGTCAGGAACAAGTCAGTTCCTTGTTCCACCCTGCGGGGTGGTGCAGTGAACCCGTATATACGAAAGTTGCATTTGCCATTTATTACTTAGTTAATAAAAAATGCATAGCATACAATTAGTGACTCTTTGTCATACTTGTCCTTATACCAGATTGAATTTACGCAACCCTAACAATGTGAAACGGAACCTTGGATTTTTCATTTTAGGAGGCAAGAAAAAAAACTATTATCATGACTGATGAGTGCAGTGACAAGTGACAGTATAACCATATTAGATACATATAAAGGAACTTACGTTTGCTTGATAGGTCTGCTAGGAGAAGGACAGCAGTGGGGGGTTATGGGTAGGGTTAGGGTGATTATTATTTCATATGCAGTTAAATTCAGTTTACATAGAAAGACACGTTTGCCCTCAATGACCATCAGGCTGTCACATATCATACAATGCATTCAAATACATAAACTTCAAACGCATGCCATCAAAAAACGAAAGAAAATAGACAATTAAATAGTATAGAATTGCAACTTTTAGTTGATATAGATGTTAGCTAAGGTTTTACAGGATTGTCAGTGGTCAAATAAACTTTGTGAATTTTGTACACCTACAGTAGCTAGCGATATTAAGTAGCCATGTGCTTTAATCACCAGGTCAAAACAGTGATGACAGACACAGAAGCCCAGTGTAGGAGTTTTAATGATGAACCAGAGTATACATAGGGAAACAGGATGAAATGGAAGATAATTATTGCAATGTAAATCCAATAAACATTAAATAAATGTCAGCAATCTATACACACAAAATAACACACCATAGTTCACGAGTTGGAGCATCGGCTGTAGCTGTCATCCTGCGTGTAGCTGTCATCCTGCGTGTAGCTGTCATCCTGCATGTAGCTGTCATCCTGCGTGTAGCTGTCATCCTGCATGTAGCTGTCATCCTGCATGTAGCTGTCATCCTGCATGTAGCTGTCATCCTGTATGTAGCTGTCATCCTGCATGTAGCTGTCATCCTGCATGTAGCTGTCATCCTGCATGTAGCTGTCATCCTGCGTGTAGCTGTCATCCTGCGTGTAGCTGTCATCCTGCGTGTAGCGGTCATCCTGCATGTAGCTGTCATCCTGCATGTAGCTGTCATCCTGCATGTAGCTGTCATCCTGTATGTAGCTGTCATCCTGCATGTAGCATGTAGCTGTCATCCTGCATGTAGCGGTCATCCTGCATGTAGCTGTCATCCTGTATGTAGCTGTCATCCTGTATGTAGCTGTCATCCTGCATGTAGCTGTCATCCTGCATGTAGCTGTCATCCTGCATGTAGCTGTCATCCTGTATGTAGCGGTCATCCTGCGTGTAGCGGTCATCCTGCATGTAGCTGTCATCCTGCATGTAGCTGTCATCCTGCGTGTAGTGGTCATCCTGCGTGTAGCGGTCATCCTGCATGTAGCTGTCATCCTGCATGTAGCTGTCATCCTTCTCCCAGACCCATGGTGACCAGAGGTTGGAGTCCAACCTCGGTAAGGACCCGGATGTCCCAGACGGGACACCTGATCTATTTGAGGGGGGAGAGGGAGAGGAGGATGACCTGAGAGAGCTTGAGGAGGAGGATGACCCCACCATGTCCTTGCCCGACCTCGATGACCATCTCCCACCAGTCCCTCCACTCAGGAAGGCCGCTCCACCGCCCACTCAACCCAACCCATCCCAGGTACCTGTCGTCACACCCCCTGATGACACTATGGAGGAGATGGACACTGCACCAGCTGCCAGTCAGGACCCGGAGGATGACGTAAGTGCCTATCCACATCCTAAACAGCTCACTCTCAAGTTTCTTTCCATTCATACCTATTAATCTGACTATTAATCCAACCCTTCCCCACAACTCTTCTAATTTCCAGGAGTACATAGGACCTGATGGGGTTAGTGGATACCAGCACGTGGTCCTCCTGGCCAAGAGTCTGCTGAGGCTGCTGGAGGGGCCATGGATCTCTAATAGGCAAATAGAGGAGATCATGGCTCTCTGGGGAAATCTTCCGGAGAGAGACAAGGCGGCAGTCTCCTACCCCGAGAGGTTCCGGGACCGAGTCCTGCAGGGGAGCTTCAACAATTCAAAGAGCTCAACCGTGACGGGGGAAGAGAGTATGAAGCGGTATGTACTGCACATTGTTCTAAACTCACTACACACATAAAGACATAAGTGTATTTCTCATTAACGTGATGTTTCCTTTTGTTAACTTAATCTACCTTCAGCTCCCTGCTTGGCCAAGACTCTGGACCTGCTCAGTGGCCCAACACCAGCAGGACAGTGGAGGCCATTTTTGTGGAGCTGTGCCACAAACACCCTGCTGGCAAGACGGTTCTTGGTAACCGGGTCAACAGGTGGGCTGCTATCCTGGGGGACTACAGGAGAATCAGGACCATGGTGCTGGGCAGCCCAAACCTCAATACCCACACAAGGCTGCAATTATTCGAGGTCAACAAGCTGACCTTGACACAGTGGTAAGTTTAAAAAATAAATGTTGGTATATTTTATGTGTAGTTCACTGGTTGACAGTGTTCCTGATAACAGTAAACATATTTCACGTTTTTCACACAGGTACAACAAATGGATATCCTCTATGGAGAGAGTGGCCCTGCACCAGAACCGGGACAGCATGACTGCAGAGAGGGAGGAGTCAGGCCCCTTCCACACTGCAGTCTGGAGCACTTCACCGCTGTCAGCCCCATCAACCAGCAGCACCTACCAGCTGCCAGAGGACAGAACGGGGCAGGCTACACAGCGTGGCAGAGCAGCCACTTGTCAGCCACTGCCACCTCTACCGCCACCCAGTCTGCCTACCACCTCCCTCCCTATAACGCCAGTCTCCCAAGACCTGCCCTCGACCTCCACTCCTCTTCCCCCTCCTCCTGCTGGTGGACCCAAGGTCTCCAGGACCACTGAATGGAGAAGGAGGAAGAGGCTGGAGTCTGGCATTAAAGTCAGAGCGCACAAGCCATACGAAGGCTATAAGTGCTCTAAATGTGGCAAGCCGAAAACTGCAGAGTTTGGACACAGTATGTATGGTTCTGTGAGATTCTGTGCCGCTTCCTCTGGTGGCCAAACTGTGGAGGAGTGGCTGGCACTCATGAGGGCCCAGCATGGTGCTAGCCAAGGCCAGTAAACTCTGACTGACTGACTGATTGGTGTGTCAATTGTAAAGTCGTTTTTGTACATATGTTCTTTGTTGTTTATTTATTTTTTAAGACATTCATTGTTAATCTCTTGTACATTTAGCTCATTTCAAATCATCTTAACTTGTACAGTAGGTGTAGGGGACATTATGCTGGGTTGTTTCACATGTAACATTCCCTGTGAAATAAATAATAATTGAATGCAAGCACTTTTTCTCCCTTGAAATTCATTTTGATTTATTGTCATACACTCTCTTTAAAGTTCAACAAATATAAAGACAAGTAAATCTGTCATCATTTTCTTAGTCAATAAACACACTGTTTACAGAGTTGTAACACACAAAAAAACAATAATACAGTCAAGTTCTACTTCTAGATTTGAGATGACCAGCAGATACTACAGGTGACAGCAGGGAGTCAAACCCCCCCAGTGACGCCCACTAATCTCTGATTGATTGCTGCACACCTTCTCTCCCCCTTTCGCTCTCTCCCTCTTTTTCTCTTTCGCCCTCCCCCTTTTTCTTTCTCTCGTTTTTTCTCTCCCCCTTTTCTGTCATTTTTTCTCTCTCCCTCCCCTTTTTGTCTCCATCCCCTTTTTGTCTCCCTCCCCTTTTTGTCTCGCTCTCCCCTTTTTCTCTCCCTCCCCTCTTTTACTCTTGTTCTTGCAAGAGAAAGAGGTTGCAATTTTCTGAGGCCTCTGCCTCAGAGAGTTGCAACGTATGCTGGGTTATATCGCTTCAGCTCTACGAAACAAATTACATCTTGTTTTCCTGTGTAGAGCAAACCAAAATTACAGCCTGTTTGTTTTCCTGTGTAGTGCACCCAAATTACAACTTGTTTGCATCCAAAATGGCTCCCTATTCCCTATTTAGTGTACTCGTTTTGCCCATAGGGTCCAAAGTAGAGCACTATATAAGGAATAGGGTGTGATTTGGTATACATCCTTGACTGACTCATCTTGGGGATACCTAGAAAGTAGGCTACTATGGGGTTATACACTCTCTTTAAAGTTCAACAAATAAAAAGACAAGTAAATCTGTCATCATTTTCTTAGTCAATAAACACACTGTTTACAGAGTTGTAACACAAAAACAATAATACAGTCAAGTTCTACTCAGAGATTTGAGATGGCCAGCAGATACTACAGGTGACAGCAGGGCGTCAAACCCCCAGTGACGCCCACTAATCTCTGATTGGTTGCTGCACACCTTCTCTCTCCCCCTTTCGCTTTCTCCCTCTTTTTCTCTTTCGCCCTTCCCCTTTTTCTCTCGTTTTTTCTCTCCCTCCCCTTTTTCTGTCATTTTTTCTCTCCCTTCCCTTTTTGTCTCCCTCTCCCCTTTTTCTCTCCCTCCCCTCTTTTTCTCTTGTTCTTGCAAGAGAAAGAGGTTGCAACTCTCTGAGGCAGAGGCCTTTGCCTCAGAGAGTGCAACGTATGCTGGATTATATGCGAAACGTATGCTGGGTTATAACTGACCATCCTACCAATCCTCGACTTCGGTGATGTCATTTACAAAATAGCCTCCAATACCCTACTCAATAAATTGGATGCAGTCTATCACAGTGCCATCCGTTTTGTCACCAAAGCCCCATACACTACCCACCACTGCGACCTGTACACTCTCGTTGGCTGGCCCTCGCTTCATACTCGTCGCCAAACCCACTGGCTCCAGGTCATCTACAAGACCCTGCTAGGTAAAGTCCCCCCTTATCTCAGCTCGCTGGTCACCATAGCGGCACCTACCTGTAGCACGCGCTCCAGCAGGTATATCTCTCTGGTCACCCCCAAAACCAATTCTTCCTTTGGCCGCCTCTCCTTCCAGTTCTCTGCTGCCAATGACTGGAACGAACTACAAAAATCTCTGAAACTGGAAACACTTATCTCCCTCACTAGCTTTAAGCACCAGCTGTCAGAGCAGCTCATAGATTACTGCACCTGTACATAGCCCATCTATAATTTAGCCCAAACAACTACCTCTTTACCTACTGTATTCATTTATTTATTTTTGCTCCTTTGCACCCCATTATTTCTATCTCTACTTTGCACTTTCTTCCACTGCAAACCAACCATTCCAGTGTTTTTTTACTTGCTATATTGTATTTACTTCGCCACCATGGCCTTTTTTTATATTTTTATTTATTTATATATATATATTTTGTTTGCCTTCACCTCCCTTATCTCACCTCACTTGCTCACATTGTATATAGACTTATTTTTCACTGTATTATTGACTGTATGTTTGTTCTACTCCATGTGTAACCATGTGTTGTTGTATGTGTCGAACTGCTTTGCTTTATCTTGGCTAGGTCGCAATTGTAAATGAGAACGTGTTCTCAATTTGCCTACCTGGTTAAATAAAGGTGAAATAAATAAAATAAAAATATGCGAAACGTATGCTGGGTGATATGGGAGTACACTGTCCCATCTAGGACGTTGATAGGGTAGAACATAACGACGTAACAAAAGCCCGTGCACAAAACCCCACCCACTCACTGAAACCCGACACGCTCTGGGGCTGCATTCACAAAAGGTCCTCACACACAGATGTAGAAGGAAATAAACATTACAACACACAAGGTAGCCATTTAACGATGCATTATTATCCCTACCAGGTTCACGTCTATACAATATCCTGTGGGAATCTTCAACGGGTGGTTTTTGAGCCTCCAAAGATCCGTTTGACCCCAACCAGGATACAAAACGTCAGGGGGTTGTGCTCTATATATGAGGGCCTCTCCTTTGTCCCTAATGTTCTCGATTCAGTAGAACGATGGACAGAGAAGAATGGGCAATATCCTTGGGCAATTTGCACAATTTTATCTGTTCCAAATGTTCCAAATACCCATATTGTACCATTAGTTCTCTCCTCCAATCAGAAGCTTCAGTTTGTTCCAAATTGGAGAAAGAGAGCAAAAATCCATCAATGAAGAACCTAGCTTGTTCCAAAAGTTTTTAAGCCAATCATCTTCCTCTGAAATTTTCCTAACGTCACTTCATCACAAAATATTTTTCTAGGAAGCCATTTATGCTACTCGGTGAGTATCTGAGGTAATTTTGCTTAATTTCCAACGAATTTAACGTCGATGACTATAAATGTGATGAAATATGACAATAACACCTCTAGTCAACCGACTTGTTTGACAACATGGTCTACCCAAATTGTGTAATTTAACAACGGTCATAACGTTATATCGCTAGCTACTGTAGGTGTACAAAATTCACAAAGTTTATTTGACCACTGACAATCCTGTAAAACCTTAGCTAACATTTATATCAACTAAAAGTTGAAATTCTATACTATTTAATTGTCTATTTTCTTTCGTTTTTTGATGGCATGCGTTTGAAGTGTATGTAGTTGAATGCATTGTATGATATGTGACAGCCTGATGGTCATTGGGGGCAAACGTGTCTTTCTATGTAAACTGAATTTAACTGCATATGAAATAATAATCACCCTAACCCTACCCATAACCCCCAAACCCCCCACTGCTGTCTTCCTCCTAGCAGACCTATCAAGCAAACGTAAGTTTCTTTATATGTATCTAATATGGTTATACTGTCACTTGTCACTGCACTCATCAGTCATGATAATAGTTTTTTTTTTGCCTCCTAAGATGGAAAATCCAAGGTTCCGTTTCACGCCCTCACAGGAGTTGGTCCTCAAGGCCACACCCCAGGCAGTAAGAGTGGCTGCTGACGGCCCCCCTGCTTCTGGTGCTCAGGGCTCTCCTGTGAGGACTAAGAAGTGGGAGGAAGTGGAGGCAGAGGCTCGCGCCCGCGTCGTCTCCGAGGGAGGTGACCCCGGTGCAGAGATGGTCATCCTGAACCGGTGCACGGTTCCGTTCGGCAAGTACTGGGGTCAGACATTCAAGTGGATGATGGAGAACGACGTAGGCTACATGTGTACGTGGTAACAGTACATCAGAAGGAGAGGGAGCGAGAGCGCAGCGTTTCCCAGCATCCCCTGATGGGCCAACAAGGACGCCTTGACTCGCTACTCGTGCGCCAATCCGGCCTTCGCTGAGATGGTCAGGTTCAACCGGGCACAGGAGGAAGCTAAAGTCCTGTCCTCCCAGCCAGGTGAGTTTGTTTAATTCTCCTCATTGTATGTAAGATGTAACTCTTTTGCTCTGACAGTTAATTGGTTCCCGTGCTGATTTCAGGCCAGGAGGGCCTGGCCCTTGTTGGCATCAGGAAGTACAAGTGGGACTCGCTGCAGGACCTGTATGAGACTACAGGTGCAGACAGGATAAGGTAATGGGCATGTGTCTTTTGTGTTTTCTATGTTCAGCTCAGTGTGTTTTATGCAACATTTTACATCTGAAACGTTCCCTCTGCTGTGTCTCACAGATATGTCAGGAGCTTGAGGATGCAGACACCCCGTTATCCTGGGACTGCAATGGCCGCCTTGATTGGCTACATTCAGCGCAGAGACCAGGAGGGGGTAGCTGCTGTGGCCCAGCCCGCCTCAGCCAGCACCACCCCCGCCAGTAACACCCGGCCCAAGAGTGCGGCTACGTAAGTGTTACATATCATCTTAAAGGAAAATATAATTCTACTTGTTCCACACAGTTGGAAATGATGACATATTTGCTATGTTTCGTTTTCAAAGGCCTCTTGGTCCTGCGATCTCTGCGTTCCTGTCAAGGCGCTCTCTCACCCAGGTGAACTGCAGTCGAAGATGAAGAAGCTCATTGCCTCTCAGCCTGCAGTTCAAGGTGAGTGTGTAGTTACACATGTAAGATAATATGAACTTTTTGGATAAGCTGTGTAGCTCACGATCCTTTCTCTCTCCACGTGATATAGGGGTGTCTTTCCCTCGACCAGCACTGCCACCAACAGATCTATCGGACTCAGAGCTGGTCAAAGCAGCTGCTGACATAGACACATGTATGTTTTTACGTCACTATTCATTGACAAAGGACATTTAATACGTTTTCAGTTAACGTTTGCTGACATATTAAAGTGTGTTCAATGTTTCCCTATCATCAGCCCGAGGAAATGTATTGGTAAGAATCATCTGGGTTTAGAGGAGAGTCACTGCATGTATGAACTATTAAATATCGTATCTTGCCACTGTAGCTGTCATCCTGTATGTAGCTGTCATCCTGCATGTAGCTGTCATCCTGCATGTAGCTGTCATCCTGCATGTAGCTGTGATCCTGCATGTAGCTGTCATCCTGCATGTAGCTGTCATCCTGTATGTAGCTGTCATCCTGCATGTAGCTGTCATCCTGCGTGTAGCTGTCATCCTGCATGTAGCATGTAGCTGTCATCCTGCATGTAGCTGTCATCCTGCATGTAGCTGTCATCCTGCATGTAGCTGTCATCCTGCATGTAGCTGTCATCCTGCATGTAGCTGTCATCCTGCGTGTAGCTGTCATCCTGCATGTAGCATGTAGCTGTCATCCTGCATGTAGCTGTCATCCTGCATGTAGCTGTCATCCTGCATGTAGCTGTCATCCTGCATGTAGCTGTCATCCTGCATGTAGCTGTCATCCTGCATGTAGCATGTAGCTGTCATCCTGCATGTAGCTGTCATCCTGCATGTAGCTGTCATCCTGCATGTAGCTGTCATCCTGTATGTAGCTGTCATCCTGCATGTAGCTGTAATCCTGCGTGTAGCTGTCATCCTGCATGTAGCTGTCATCCTGCATGTAGCTGTCATCCTGCATGTAGCTGTCATCCTGTATGTAGCTGTCATCCTGCATGTAGCTGTCATCCTGCGTGTAGCTGTCATCCTGCGTGTAGCTGTCATCCTGCATGTAGCTGTCATCCTGCGTGTAGCTGTCATCCTGCATGTAGCTGTCATCCTGCATGTAGCTGTCATCCTGCATGTAGCTGTCATCCTGCATGTAGCTGTCATCCTGCATGTAGCTGTCATCCTGTATGTAGCTGTCATCCTGTATGTAGCTGTCATCCTGCATGTAGCTGTCATCCTGCATGTAGCTGTCATCCTGCGTGTAGATGTCATCCTGCGTGTAGCTGTCATCCTGCGTGTAGCTGTCATCCTGCGTGTAGCTGTCATCCTGCATGTAGCTGTCATCCTGCATGTAGCTGTCATCCTGCATGTAGCTGTCATCCTGCATGTAGCTGTCATCCTGCATGTAGCTGTCATCCTGCATGTAGCTGTCATCCTGCATGTAGCTGTCATCCTGTATGTAGCTGTCATCCTGTATGTAGCTGTCATCCTGCATGTAGCTGTCATCCTGCATGTAGCTGTCATCCTGTATGTAGCTGTCATCCTGCATGTAGCTGTCATCCTGCGTATAGCTGTCATCCTGCATGTAGCTGTCATCCTGTATGTAGCTGTCATCCTGTATGTAGCTGTCATCCTGCATGTAGCTGTCATCCTGCATGTAGCTGTCATCCTGCATGTAGCTGTCATCCTGCGTGTAGCTGTCATCCTGCGTGTAGCTGTCATCCTGCGTGTAGCTGTCATCCTGCATGTAGCTGTCATCCTGCATGTAGCTGTCATCCTGCATGTAGCTGTCATCCTGCATGTAGCTGTCATCCTGTATGTAGCTGTCATCCTGCATGTAGCTGTCATCCTGCATGTAGCTGTCATCCTGCATGTAGCTGTCATCCTGCATGTAGCTGTCATCCTGCATGTAGCTGTCATCCTGCATGTAGCTGTCATCCTGTATGTAGCTGTCATCCTGTATGTAGCGGTCATCCTGTATGTCACTTAATCATGACTTTCTCTTTTCCATTTTAATCACTCATTTAATTTCAGTTTTACACTCAAACTTGACCAACACTCATTTCATTGTTTTTTGTTACATCCTATCACTGATTGATATTCATCTGGGCATGTTGGAATGTGCTATTAACTTAATTACTGTTATCTACATTTGTAATATGTCTGTCCATTCATGCACGCATTCATGCCTGCCCCGGTCCCTGCTCCTGCCCCACAGGGGCAGAGCGAAGAGGAGGATTTGCCCCGGCAGTACTTCCTGCCTCCAAGGCCCTCAGAAAGTGCTGAGGTAAATTCATCAACTGTAATTACTCCACATTGTTAAGATATTAACCACGATGCCAAATTGGACACAGTTGTCTCCTCTCCTGCATATTCTCTCCCTGTCCGTTTCTCTGAAACATTACCATCCATTCGCCCCCGCCCCATCACTCTCTCGTCTCACTCAGCTGCTGATTCCAGAGAGTTGGCATTCATCTCTCACCAAGTAGCAGCAGTGGTGGATCGGCCGCACGCTGTTCACCAGGAATCCCCGACCCCTTCTTCGCATGTCAGCTGTTCCTTTGGATGCCCGTACCTATATGGGCATACAAGCTGGCACGCCCCCAGTCTGCAAGACTCTGCAAGACCACCCGGAGGGTCTTGGACATCGACCTCTTGTATCTCATGGCCACTGAGTGCCTGGAATGCGGTCGATGTAAGAAGGTGGCGGGGTGGTCACGGGACCTTGTCAGTCAGCTGGACGCTCGGCATCTCTGCCAGTTTCCAGCAATATTGACATAGAAGTAACTTCACAAGATTTAGTTAGTTAGTAATAAAGTAAAATAAAAGCGTGTCATTCATATGCTTTATCTCTCTCTCTCTCTGGGCTGTCCTGTGACCTGCGGGTTGTGAGGATGCTGAGGTCGCGCACTTTGGGGAACAGTGCGTCACAGACCTACAGCAAGCTGTGTGAAAGTCACAGCGAGTCCTGGATGCGGAGTGGAATACGGTACCTCGGGGAGTGCGAGCAGTTTCTGGCCTTGGGCACTGGGCGGCAGTTCACTGATCTACCGGAGATGCCCCCGGTGCCCTCACCTGTCTGGCTGCTGACAGTCTACAGCCATGACGTGTTGTCGCGGCTGGACGAGGTGAAGGCCAGGGTCACCTCCATCTTTGGGTCCATCTTAAAGATGGACTCTACCAAGAAGGTGAGTTTTCACTTAGAAATGTGAAGATAAGTCGTGTCTGATTTTGTACATCTATATTTAAATAATGTCTTGACCTTTCTGTCTTTGTGTGTCCGTCTCCAGGTGACTAAAAAGCTTGCGGGTACCGCTGCAGACACGGCCGCCTGGGTTACCAACGTCGGTAATGAGCATGGACTGGTCCTCGTCAGTGTCGTCACTGCCGGTGAGGGCGAGGGCTGCTCCCCAAGGCGGCTGGTCTCATGGAGTGGTACAGGCTCGCCGGGGTGGCGCCCCCCCAGCTCATGTACGTGGACTGAGACTGCTGCTCCAGCTTTGGTGGATCAAAGACAGCTGCCATGTACAATGAGTGGGACCAGCTGGTGATTCGGCTGGACATCTGGCACCTGATGCGGCGGTTTGCGCCAGGTGTCACCACTGAGAGCCACCAGCTCTACAGTCCCTTCATGCGGCAGCTGTCAGCCTGCATCTTTGAGTGGGATGCAGGCGATGTCCGCCGACTGCTGGAGGCCAAGACGTCTGCGCTGGAGGGGAGGCACGGGATGGTCGGCCTCACCGAGGAGGAGGTTTCGAGGCTGATCGGCAGGAAGGAGATTGCACTTCACTGTCGGGGTTGTACGCGTGGAGCTGCGGCGACCGAAGTCCTTCTCCTTGACCTCCTCGAGACCTTCAACAGCGAGAAGGGGGTCGACACCCTGGGCATCCCGTTGCTGGACTCCATCCACATCCAGGCAATCTGGCAAGAGCAGAGGCGCCACCTCCACTGCATACAAGACCCACCCGGGGTATACAGGTGTACACCGAGACCGGCAAAATCACGCCACGCCTTGGTTTATCTCTGCGCACCGGGCTCCACATCCTTGGAGTCATTCCACCTCAACCGGTAAATGTCATTGTGTAGCTTAAAGTAATGCTTAATGTTTAATGTTAACAGTAACAGCTCTCCCACCCTAATCATGCATTGTTCTCTCAGGTACCAGGGCAAATGCAATGCATTTCCAGGCATTCCTGTTGGATGGACTGGTGAGGTGAAACGAGGACCGTGCGCATGCAGCAGTGGAGGGAAAGAACAGGCAGTCCCTGCTCTCCTACAGTGGCCACCTGCAGCACATCCTTAACCTTAGCAGCCAAAGGGTGCTTGGCAAGGAACAGGGTAAGGACTACTCCAAGCCTAGCGAGTACACGGGTAAGTCGAGTAAGAGAACGAACATTTACATCAATCTTATTAATTACATCCCATTAACACTTCCCTACTCTGCTTTTGCCAGATTTTTATTTTTTTGCTTAAATAGGGGAACTCCTCGGAGTGGAGTACCTGTACTCGCAGACTGGCAGAGTGCTGCAGGATGTCAGCGTGGACCCTGACCTTCCTGGAAGAGGCAGCCACCGTCAAGCAGCTCGATGAGGAGGACGAGGGCTTTCAGGAGGATGTGGACCCGACAATCCACATCCCTCATGTCACTCATATGAGCGCCCCGTCCTCCAGCTCAGCTGCACCTCTGTCAGGGGAACCCGCTGACGCATCCAGGTCTGGGCCATCCAGTCCCACCGCCCCTGAAGACGGAAGCTCTCCTGAGGCCCCTGATCGACACGGTTCTCCTCACCCTGACAACTCCTCTGATTCAGAGGTAATTATAATTGACCTTTTGTGTTGTTGAAAATAAAAATGTTATTGCAACCTCTTTGAAATAAGAAATTGAGACAAACTCAAGACAATTTTCGGTGTTTAATACCAAGGATGCCCTCAGCTGAGTGCATTCGTTTAGAAAGCTCACAACACGTCTTATACTCTTCCCTTGTAGACGTCACCTCCCTAGTTATACATTTTATGACCCCAATGACTCTCCCCTTCTTTCCCCTGTGTAATGTCCACGGTCCTCTCTTTGTTTAGCTATCCATCTTCTGGGCCTGACCCTGATCTCTGATCCTAGGCAATTTCCTCTTGTCTGATTAGGTCATGGTTTGTAAATTAGCATACACAAAGTTTCTTGACCTAAACTCCGTTAATACTCACAGTAATCATTCACTAAACAGGATTAAAAAACTACAGTTTAACTTGAAACATGTTACATTTTAACAGATTCCATCTGTTGATTTTCAGTTACACAATATAAAACATCTTCTATTTCCTTTGTAGAAGAATCTTATGTGTTACCCCTAAATGTTTGACAACGTCCTCATCGATTCTTCCATGTCTCTTTATCTTCAGGGGGAGACGCAAGGCCCTAATGCAATGCCTGGCTACCAGCATGTCCGCAGGCTTGCCAGGGCCTTGGTGGGGGTGAGGAACCGTCAGGGGCTGTCGGACCGCAGGGTAGACGGTCTGGTGGCGCTGTGGCTGGCGCTTGATCTACCCTGCCCGACACCAGGAGAGGATCGTTCAGGGGCGGTTCAAGGCAACGAAGGGGAAGTCGTCCATTGTCATAGTAAAAGACTCTCTCTAATGGTATGTTGTTAGTGTTCATGTCCTCCACCTTACTATTATATTGCCTGCCTCTACATTAAATGCAAATGAAGGTCAGGCGATGGCTATCATTATTTTCAATGTTCTCTAATTATTTATCTCCTCTGTTTCAGTTGCCTTCTTGGACTCAACTCGGGCCCTGCAAATTGGCCGGGCACCAGCCGTTTGGTGGAGGCCATTTGCAGTCAGCTCTACCAAATCCATCCCAGCGCCATCAGCCTACTTTATGATACAGAATGCAGGGATGTGTACTGAACCTGTACCCATAATAAAACAAAGTGCTCTATGCATCTAAAGGCTTTAATGAAGTGGCATCTGCATTCATATAGATGATTTTGCAATAGTCTAGGACCAGTAAGAACATAGATTGAACTATCTGCTTTGTATTATTAAGCAAGAGGCCTGACCTATTTCTATAGAAGAAGACCCTTTTTATATTCAGCATCTTAATTAACTCATCAATATGTTTTAAAAAAAAGACAACTTAACGTATTTACTGATACACCACCGTACTAGGGACGTACACTTCAATCATTAGAATAATTTTTGTGTCCTCTAGAAAACAACATACTTAGTTTTCCATGTATTCAATAATAATTTAAGGTCAAAGGTTTTCTGCAAAATATTGAAAGCATAATGTAGTTCAGATAGAGTATGATCAGCAGGGCGGGCGATAGAGTACTCAACCGTATCGTCTGCATACAGGTGCAGGTAAAACATTATTATTATTATATATTTCTGACAAAACAATATTATTCATGTATAAAATAGTTGTTTATTAGACATTCTAACATAACACAATATCTAGATACTAAAACATGTATATGCAACATTTGAACAACAATTTCGACCCCCTCGGGTTATAAAGTATATGACATGACGACACATTGGCTATTTTAGTATTCCTTTTTTTATTTACATGTTTATAATTCGAAAGTATATTTTTAGAGTGGAGGGAAATATTTTTATGTTAAACTGTAGAGAACAAGAAGCTTTGGTGAATCAAAGAGTCACTGATGTTTTGTATACAGTACCACACATATCCAGAAGGCTCGTTCTGACAATAAACAAGAAGTTTTAACGTTTCAAACGAGGATGTCAAGACAGGTCCGTACTGTAGTACTACGCTATTACACTGTTATGTACTACTAATGTTCTAGTATCTAGGATGTTAAGGAATATCTATAGGGGGGAACATGTACAAGATATAACACATTCCCCACTGCATCGAAGGATGCTGACACTGACATTGTATTATGTGAAAGTAGCATAAGTATGTGTAATGAGTTTACAATTTTGTTTAAAAGTTCAGAATATGTCTAGGGAATATTGAGATGGGGTACATATATTATGTATTTCCATGTCTTACACATGTTTAATAACTTGTGAGTTGTAGACATATTTTGATTTAGTTCAGCGTTGAGTCGTTTTGTTTTACATGTAATCTAAGATCTTCACAACCTAATACATATACAACTTTTTTCATTCCCCCCATGGCTATATAAACCCAACTCTAGGTTTCATTTGCATTATAATAATGATTTACAAATGAAAAAGTCAATAGTTAATTGCATATTATGTAATTGTTGATTAGATTCTTTTTCATTATTTAGCCAATTTTCTCAACTGTGACCCCCTTGCTTTTATGGTTTATAAAATCCGTTGCTAGTCCTAAATCCAGACAAAGTCCAAACATATGTGATTGTTATAAAGGGTATACGTTGAGGGGGAACAAACATATGTGTTCCTGGAAGGGTGAGCTTTCAGGAATGGGGTCACAATACATATGCTAGAAGTGATAGAAACAAGGATGTATTTCCCAGAAACTAATAGTGTATATCAATTGGTAATTCACGGTATCATGGTTCAATGATACGTGGTCCATTCTGCGGACTGAGAATAAAAATACTTTGCAGAACACAAACATTTAGATTGTATACATTGTTGCTTTGGCAATATTGACACAATGTTTTTCATGCCAATAAAGCAGCTTCAATTTGAAAAAAATTATAATTTGAGAAAAGACAGAGAGAAAGGAGAGAGAGAGAAAAGAACGACAAGAGAGTCTGTCGTTCATGTCCCGCCTCCCCTAAAATCCACGGAGAAGTTCTTTGCAGTTAGTTCTCCATCATTCCGAGTACTTGTGAGAAAGATAGTTGTAAAGGTAACGTTAGCTATATTTCATCGCGGATTTCGGAACACAGTTGTGTATTTCGGTGAATTAAGGTGAGTTTCAGTCGTTGATTTAGTTGTCATCACGTATTTCAGGAAACATTTGGATGAATTAATGTGAGTTTCAGTCGTGGTCGTAAAGGTAACGTTAGCTATATTTCATGTCGGATTTCAGAACACAGTTGTGTATTTAGGTGAATTAATGTGAGTTTCAGTCGATTTTCTTGAAAACGAGTCCTGTCGCTAGCTAATAATGTGTAATAAAGGGCGGTAATAATTGATAGTTAGCTGGCTAACGAGTTAACGTTATATATTTAGCCAATGTAGTTAACGTGCAGTGTTAACTTAGTGTACTACAACGCACACTTGCCAGCTAGCTAACGTTATATGTAGAATGAAATGGACATTTAACGCTGTATGGGCCAGCTAGCTAACGTTATATGTAGAATGAAATGGACATTTAACGCTGTATGGGCCAGCTAGCTAAAGTTATATGTAGAATGAAATTGACATTTAACGCTGTATGTGCTCTACTGTAAGCAGGGTAACTATGTGGTCCACTGTGTATTGCTGTCAACAAATAACGTGTGTGTATGTGTGTGAATAACCTCTCTTAATGAAAGGAAGAATGGATTATGTTCACACCCCTGCTTTCCGCTTGGTGCCCTCACCCTGAGGGCATCTGAAGAGGCTGCCAGGGTTGCCAGGACCATCCAGGAGGAAGAGTGTACAGGTGTAGTCCAGGTGCTGAAGCCACGACAAGTGAAGGAGAAGGCAAAGGCTTGTGTGGTAGCCAGTTGGGGTGACCCGGATGATAGCCGACTGGTGGACAGTGAGAGTGCCATCCAGTTCGGCAAATACCGTGGTCAAACCTTCAAGTGGCTGCTAAGCCACGATGTCGGCTATGCTGTCATGGTCTTGGCTTCTCACCAGCAAGAGAGGGAGAGGATGGACACAGACACGTCTTCTGAAATGGCCAACAAGGACCGGTTTGACTGGTACTCTTTTCCTTAAATAGTTGTATTTTCTTATAAAATTACATAAACATGAAATCAGTCAGAATCACAATACAATTTATAACATTTTCCCAACAATCCGGACAGGTATACTAACCTGTTTCCTGAGGTCCAGAAGGCAGTGGAGGAACGCAGGTTACGGGACGGGACCTTGCCCCCCCGACCTGACCAGGAGGACTCGCGCCTCGTTGGCTTTGGGAACCACAAGTCCCTTACCTACAAAGAGCTTTATGAGGCCAAAGACAAGGAAAGGAAGAGGTATAGTGACCTTACATTGTAAAAATCTCTTTAAGCCTCTTGTTGGCCTGTTTGGAGACTTGTTTATTTCCTTTATCTCAATACAGCTACATGGCCTGCGTTAGGAAATACCAAGTAAAGCCGGGGACCTCAATGGGCCACTTCAAGGTCTATGTCCAGCGCAGGGACACAGCAACAGCTGTAGAGCCTCCTAATCCATGTAAATATATATTCTGTAGTCATCTAAGTCAATCAAACAGTAAATCAAACAGTGTAGCAGTTGACAATATAACTGTGTCATTATGTTTGTCTGTGTTTCTTAAGTGCCGAGCCATCGGATCAGGAGGTGCTGTCTATCTGCGTGGGTTTTGACCAAGGTACTCTATGTTATGGCACTTTATTGTTTTTTTCTGTTGAGAAGAATATACATATGAAATGACCTTTCCCCTAATAACTATCTGTTGTTGTTAGCATTAACAGGATACACTTTAAAGTGGTAAGGTAAGTGGTAAAATTGTTAAAACACCTCCTAGCTGGGCTTAGAAATCACTGTAGAATTTCTCATTTTTGCATCCATTTTGCTTGCCATAGAAAAATCCTTCCTCATCTTTTTGTGGAATGAATTGTTTACTGTAGCTTGTCTTGTCACCATTCCAACCTGTATTTCAGTCTGCATCACTTTGCTTTGCCTATTCCTTGCTTGTAGATGTCTACCCACTATACATCTGTCGTTTGTATCTTTTAAATGTAGATTGTGTTTAACCTAGATTCCTAACCTCTACCACTGATAACACTGATCAAAACTAAACCAAAGTGCATTGGCTGTCAACAGGCTGTTAACATGTTTTGAAGCTGAAGCTCTATTCTAATTTCATTATTTCACTTATTTCTCTGAAATATTTTGTGAGACTAACTCCTGTGCTCCTGTAGCAGTTCCTACTGCTCCCACCCCCACCGCACCCCCTGCTGTGCTAGCTCCTACTGCTCCCACTCCCACCGCGCCCCCTGCTGTGCTAGCTCCTACTGCCCCTCCTCAGCTCCAGTCAGCCTCCCAGCCAACAGCTGGACCACTACAGCCTGCTGCTGACGCTCAGGTAAACGTCTCACCTCAACTATGACTTGGCTATTTCATTTCACTTTTGGTTGTGTGGGGATGGAAAAGAAATGTATTGATTCTCTGCTCTGTTGCAGGTGCTTCTCCCTGAGGGATGGAAGCAGACCCTCCCAAAGGAGCAGCAAGAGTGGGTCAGTCGGGCCATTTTCATCAGGAACAAGCAGCTCAAATGTGTCCTGAAAAGCCAGCTTGAGCTGTGGTACTTCCCTCCTCTGCCTCCTAACATCAGCCATCAGCCTCCAGCTTCTCCCTCCGCCTACTTCCTCCGGCCATTCTGCCTCTGGATGCCCTACCGCCTGTGGGCCTTTAAGTTTGTGTGCACCCAGCCACGGTGCAAGCGTCAAAAGCTCACAGGCTGTGGGGTGTACAAGACAGTCCGGAGGGTGCTTGACATGGACGGCTGGTATTATATGGGGACAGAATACCTGGAGTGCCGCCTCTGTAAGAAGAAGCTAGCAGGATGGTCGCTGGATATCTTGGACCAGCTGGACGCAAGTCATCGCTCCATTTTCCCAGCCATCTTGACTTACAGGTTAGTAATTCACACCTCTGAAAATCAAAGCTCTTGTTCACTTTGAGGAAAAACAGAAAAAAGCATCATGGTGAGAAAAAGAGGCGGTCAGTAGGTTCTTGTCAACACTGAGGTTTTGATTTGTCAAAGCCCCATTGACATGTTAATTAGCTCTTTGCCCCATTGAAATGTTAATGAGCTCTTTGATCTGAATGTCTGACCTTTGATCTCTTATCAGGAACTTCCCAAACAAAGCAAAGTGTTTCAAAGTCACCCTTTCCCAAGCCCCTCCTTCCCTTATCAAAGTGTTTCTAGAACCCCCCTCCACACTCCTCACCCTCTTCTCCTCCTTTCCCCCACAATTGTCTCTGTGTATTAGGCTGTCATGTGACCTGAAGGTGGTCAGGCTGATGAGAGAGAGGACACTGGGGAACAGTGTGACCAGGCTGTACAACCAGCTGAGGGAGCAGCACAGCCAGACCTGGATGAGTCGGACCCTGTACTACCTGTCCGTCTGTGACCACTTTGTAGTCCCAGGTGCCGCACCACTGAGGGTAACACCTCCTCCTCCCTTTTTGGATGTGCCCTCAGCCCAGTGGCTGCTGACTGTCCACGGCTACGACGTTCTGTTCCAGCTGGAGGACTTCAAGGCCAGAGTCACCTCCATCTTTGGGTCCATCCTGAAGATGGATTCAACCAAGAAGGTGATTCAAGATGTTTTGACCAGAAATAATACTAGTTAGTTAGAGACAATCAAATGAATAATAATTTATTATGACTTATTTTATGACTTAATAAATGTATTGTGAAACTTTGTGTCCACTCACTGACATGACTGTGTGTTTGTCTGTCTTGTCTGTCTGTGTTTGTTTGACTCCCCTCAGGTGACCAAGAAACTAGCTGGGGCAGCACACGGGACAGCAGCGTGGGCCACAAATGTGGGCAATGAGTACGGCCAGGTGCTCATTACGGTCCTCACTGACAGCGAAGGAGAGGGCCTGCTCGACATGGCAGCTGGCCTCCAGCAGCGCTACAGTAGAGCTGGAGTGGCACCTCCCAAGCTGCTCTATGTCACCCGGGACTGCTGCGCCCTGATGGGAAAGGGGAAGACGGCAGCCATGTTCAGCCAGTGGGAGGAACTCATCGTCCGGCTGGATGTGGGGCACCTCATCCGTCGCTTTGCTCGGGGAGTGACAACAGAGAGCCATCCTCTGTATGCTCTCTTTTTGCGGCGGCTCTCCTCCTGCATGTTGGTGTGGTGTGCAGAGGATGTGGAGCGCCTGCTGGAGGCCAAGCGAGGTGAGCTCAAGGTGAGCCACATCACGGGGCTCAGCGACGCACAGGTGTTGAAGAGGATCCGCCTGAAGGAGATGGCTCGGCACTGTCGTCGCCGCACGCGCGGGGCGGAGGAGACCGAGCGTCTCATCGGGGAGCTCCTGGAGACCTTCATCGATGCCACAGACACCCTGGGCGTCCGGCTCCTGGACCGTGACCGAATGCAGGCCATCTGGCAGACCCAGAGACAACACCTGGTCTGTATTCAGGACCCCCCTGGTGTCAGCATCTACACCAACAAGGGCAAGGACGTGACCAAGGGAGGGGTCATCCTGCCTGTGTTGCGCTGCGCCCGTGAGTCCACCTCCCTGGAGTCTTTCCACCTCCACCTCAACCACTTCATTCCTGGTATGTTAAATGTAAAACTGGATCATGTTGTTACGTCATGTTGTGTGTTAACAACTGTGTGCATGTGAGGAGTTCTTATTTCTTGTTGTTGTCGTCATTTATAGGAACAAGTGCGTCTGCCGAGCACTTTCAGGCCTACCTCCTTGAAGGGTTGGTTCGGTGGAATGAGGACCGTGCCGAAGCTGCAGCGGAGGGGGGGGGACAGAAGCAGACCCTGCACTGCTATGATGGTGTAGCCCAGCACGCCATCAATGAGCTGAGCCAGAAGCTCCTGGGCCGCAGTCTTGTGAAGGATCACACAAGGCCTGCAAAGTACACTGGTATGTATTTCTAAATTATACACACACACTAAAACATGTACAGTTCTGTTTATGTACAACTCTCTTTTTTTTTTGTCTCTTTGTTTAAGGGGAACTCATTGGGGTCAAGTATCTCTTCTCCCAGAGCCATGGTGACCAGAGGTTGGAGTCCAACCTCGGTAAGGACCCGGATGTCCCAGACGGGACACCTGATCTATTTGAGGGAGGAGAGGTAGAGGAGGATGACCTGGGAGAGCTTGAGGAGGAGGATGACCCCACCATGTCCTTGCCCGACCTCGATGACCATCTCCCACCAGTTCCTCCACTCAGGAAGGCCACTCCACCGCCCACTCAACCCAACCCATCCCAGGTACCTGTCGTCACACCCCCTGAGTGGCTGGCACTCATGAAGGCCCAGCGTGGTGCTAGCAAAGGCCAGTAAACTCTGACTGACTGACTGATTGGTGTGTCAATTGTAAAGTCGTTTTTGTACATATCTTCTTTGTTGTTTATTTATTTTTTACGACATTCATTGTTAATCTCTTGTACATTTAGCTCATTTCAAATCATCTTAACTTGTACAGTAGGTGTAGGGGACATTATGCTGGGTTGTTTCACATGTGACATTCCCTGTGAAATAAATAATAATTGAATGCAAGCACATTTTCTCCTTTGAAATTCATTTTGATTTATTGTCATACACTCTCTTTAAAGTTCAACAAATAAAAAGACAAGTAAATCTGTCATTTTCATAGTCAATAAACACACTGTTTACAGAGTTGTAACACACAAAAAAACAATAATACAGTCAAATTCTACTCAGAGATTTGAGATGACCCAGATACTACAGGTGACAGCAGGGAGTCAAACCCCCCCAGTGACGCCCACTTATCTCTGATTGATTGCTGCACACCTTCTCTCCCCCTTTCACTCTCTCCCTCTTTTTCTCTTTCGCCCTCCCCCTTTTTCTTTCTCTCGTTTTTTCTCTCCCTCCCCCTTTTCTGTCATTTTTTTCTCTCTCCCTCCCCTTTTTGTCTCCCTCCCCTTTTTGTCTCCCTCTCCCTTTTTTCTCTCCCTCCCCTCTTTTACTCTTGTTCTTGCAAGAGAAAGAGGTTGCAACTTTCTGAGGCCTCTGCCTCAGAGAGTTGCAACGTATGCTGGGTTATATCGCTTCAGCCCTACGAATCAAATTACAGCTTGTTTTCATGTGTAGTGCACCCAAATTACAACTTGTTTGCATCCAAAATGGCACCCTATTCCCTATTTAGTGTACTCGTTTTGCCCATAGGGTCCAAAGTAGAGCACTATATAAGGAATAGGGTGTGATTTGGGATACATCCCTTGACTGACTCATCTTGGGGATACCTAGAAAGTAGGCTACTATGGGGTCTGGTCAAAAGTAGTGTAAGGAATGGGGTGCCATATGGGATGCAAACTTATAAAGTATGGTTGACTCTGGACCCCATGTACCCTCCTCTCTTCTAGGGCCCTATGTTGTCTTTTTAGGAGTCCTGAGGTTCCGTCAAATCTCATTCCACCCTAGTCCCTATCAATAAACCGCGATGCTCCGTCTCGTCGAGGGTTAGCCGATGTTCCAACTCGTGAACTATGGTGTGTTATTTTGTGTGTATAAATTGCTGACATTTATTTAATGTTTATTGGATTTACATTGCAATAATTATCTTCCATTTCATCCTGTTTCCCTATGTATACTCTGGTTCATCATTAAAACTCCTAGACTGCGCTTCTGTGTCTGTCATCACTGTTTTGACCTGGTGATTAAAGCACATGGCTACTTAATATGCATTGTTGACACATCCCTGCCAACTCCTCCTCTCACCCAGCAAAACCCCCCATTTCCCCTCCTCCTTGGACAGAGAAGAACGGGCAATATCCTTGGGCAATTTGCAAATTTTTATCTGTTCCAAATGTTCCAAATACCCATATTGTTCCATTAGTCCTCTCCTCCAATCAGATGCTTCAGTTTGTTCCAAATTGGAGAAAGAGAGCAAAAATTCACCAATGAAGAGCCTAGCTTGTTCCAAAAGTTTTTAAGTCAATCATCTTCCTCTGAAATTTTCCTAAAGTCACTTCATCACAAAATATTTTTCTATCAGCCATTGATGCTACTCGGTGAGTATCTGAGGTAATTTTGCTTAATTTCCAACGAATTTAACGTCGATGACTATAAATGTGATGAAATATGACAATAACACTTCTAGTCAACCGACTTGTTTGACGACAAGGGCTACCCAAATTGTGTAATTTAACAACGGTCATAACGTTAAAGCGCTAGCTACTGTAGGTGTACAAAATTCACAAAGTTTATTTGACCACACAATCCTGTAAAACCTTAGCTAACATCTATATCAACTAAAAGTTGAAATTCTATACTATTTAATTGTCTATTTTCTTTCGTTTTTTGATGGCATGCGTTTGAAGTGTATGTAGGTGAATTCATTGTATGATATGTGACAGCCTGATGGTCATTGGGGGCAAACGTGTCTTTCTATGTAAACTGAATTTAACTGCATATGAAATAATAATCACCCTAACCCTACCCATAACCCCCCACTGCTGTCCTTCTCCTAGCAGACCTATCAAGCAAACGTAAGTTCCTTTATATGTATCTAATATGGTTATGCTGTCACTTGTCACTGCACTCATCAGTCATGATAATAGTTTTTTTCTTGCCTCCTAAGATGGAAAATCCAAGGTTCCGTTTCACGCCCTCACAGGAGTTGGTCCTCAAGGCCACACCCCAGGCAGTTAAAGTGGCCGCTGATGGCCCCCCTGCTTCTGGTGCTCAGGGCCCTCTTGTGAGGACTAAGAAGTGGGAGGAAGTGGAGGCAGAGGCTCGAGCCCGCGTCGTCTCCGAGGGAGGTGACCCCGGTGCAGAGATGGTCGTCCTGAGCCGGTGCACGGTTCAGTTCGGCAAGTACCGGGGTCAGACCTTCAAGTGGATGATGGAAAACGACGTGGGCTACATTGTGCACGTGGTAGCAGTGCATCAGAAGGAGAGGGAGCGAGAGCGCAGCGTTTCCCAGCATCCCCTGATGGGCCAACAAGGACGCCTTGCCTCGCTACTCGTGCGCCTATCCGGCCTTCGCTGAGATGGTCAGGTTCAACCGGGCGCACGAGGAAGCTAAAGTCCTGTCCTCCCAGCCAGGTGAGTTTGTTTAATTCTCCTCATTGTATGTAAGATGTAACTCTTTTGCTCTGACAGTTAATTGGTTCCCGTACTGATTTCAGGCCAGGAGGGAAAGGCCCTTGTTGGCATCGGGAAGTACAAGTGGAACACGCTGCAGGACCTGTATAAGGCTACGGGTGCAGACAGGATAAAGTAACGGGCGTACGTCTTTTGTGTTTTCTATGTTCATCTCAGTGTGTTTTATGAAAACATTTTACATCTGAAATGTTCCCTCTGCTGTGTCTCACAGATATGTCAGGAGCTTGAGGACGCAGACACACCGTTATCCTGGGAGTGCGATGGCCGCCTTGATTGACTACATTCAGCGCAGAGACCAGGAGGGGGTAGCTGCTGTGGCCAGGCCCGCCGCAGCCAGCACCACCCCCACCAGTAACACCCGTCCCAAGAGTGCGGCTACGTAAGTGTTACATATCATCTTAAAGGAAAATATAATTCCACTTGTTCCACACAGTTGGAAATTATGACATATTTGCTATGTTTTGTTTTCAAAGGTCTCTTGGTCCTGCGATCTCTGCGTTCCTGTCAAGGCGCTCTCTCACCCCAGGTGAACTGCAGGCGAAGATGAAGAAGCTCATGACTTCTCAGCCTGCAGTTCAAGGTGAGTGTCTAGTTACACATGTAAGATAATATGAACTTTTTGGATAAGCTGTGTAGCTCACAATCCTTTCTCTCTCCACGTGATATAGGGGTGTCTTTCCCTCGACCAGCACTGCCACAGACAGATCTATCGGACGCAGAGCTGGTCAAAGCAGCTGCTGACAGACACATGTATGTCACTATTAATTGACTTAGGACATTTGATAAGTTTTCAGTTAAAGTTTGCTGTCATATTAAAGTGTGTTCAATGTTTCCCTATCATCAGCCCACGGAAATGTATTGGTAAGAGTCATCTGGGTTTAGAGGAGAGTCACTGCATGAATGAACTATTAAATATCTTAGCTGTCATCCTGCGTGTAGCTGTCATCCTGCGTGTAGCTGTCATCCTGCATGTAGCTGTCATCCTGCATGTAGCTGTCATCCTGCATGTAGCTGTCATCCTGAGTGTAGCTGTCATCCTGAGTGTAGCTGTCATCCTGCGTGTAGCTGTCATCCTGCGTGTAGCTGTCATCCTGCGTGTAGCTGTCATCCTGCATGTAGCAGTCATCCTGTATGTAGCTGTCATCCTGCGTGTAGCTGTCATCCTGCATGTAGCTGTCATCCTGCGTGTAGCTGTCACCCTGCGTGTAGCTGTCACCCTGCGTGTAGCTGTCACCCTGCGTGTAGCTGTCACCCTGCGTGTAGCTGTCATCCTGCGTGTAGCTGTCATCCTGCGTGTAGCTGTCACCCTGCGTGTAGCTGTCACCCTGCGTGTAGCTGTCACCCTGCGTGTAGCTGTCACCCTGCGTGTAGCTGTCATCCTGCATGTAGCTGTCATCCTGCGTGTAGCTGTCACCCTGCGTGTAGCTGTCACCCTGCGTGTAGCTGTCACCCTGCGTGTAGCTGTCACCCTGTGTGTAGCTGTCACCCTGTGTGTAGCTGTCACCCTGTGTGTAGCTGTCACCCTGTGTGTAGCTGTCATCCTGTGTGTAGCTGTCATCCTGCATGTAGCTGTCATCCTGCATGTAGCTGTCATCCTGCATGTAGCTGTCATCCTGCATGTAGCTGTCATCCTGCATGTAGCTGTCATCCTGCATGTAGCTGTCATCCTGCATGTAGCTGTCATCCTGCATGTAGCTGTCATCCTGTATGTCACTTAATCATGACTTTCTCTTTTCCATTTTAATCACTCATTTCATTTCAGTTTTACACTCAAACTTGACCAACACTCATAAATGTTTTTGTTACATCCTATCACTGATTGATATTCATCTGGGCATGTTGGAATGTGCTATTAACTTAATCACTGTTATCTACATTTGTAATATGTCTGTCCATTTCATGCATGCATTTATTTTATTTATTCATTAATTAATTTAACCTATTTATTTCTGTGTCACTGCAAAAGCCGTAGCCCTACAGGTCCCCCCCATTGCTCCCTCGGCCTCTGCTTCCAACTGACCAAGCCCCTGTTCCTGCCCCGGTCCTGGCCCCGGCCCCTGCTCCTGCCCCGCTGGGGCAGAGCGAAGAGGAGGATTTGCCCCGGCAGTCCTTCCTGCCTCCAAGGCCCTCCTCAGAAAGTGCTGAGGTAAATTCATCAACTGTAATTACTCCACATTGTTAAGATATTGTTAAGATATTAAACACGATGCCAAATTGGACACAGTGGGCACACACTGCAAGGCTGGGCTCTACAAGACCATCCGGAGGGTCTTGGACATCGACCTCTTGTATCTCATGGCCACTGAGTGCCTGGAATGCGGTCGGTGTAAGAAGGTCGCGGGGTGGTCACGGGACCTTGTCAGTCAGCTGGACGCTCGGCATCGCTGCCACTTTCCAGCAATATTGACATACAAGTAAGCTCACAAGATTTTGTTAGTTAGTAATGAAGTAAAATGAAAGCGTGTCATTCATATGCTTTATATCTCTCTCTCTCCTCTAGGTCTGGGCCATCCAGTCCCACCGCCCCTGAAGACGGAAGCTCTCCTGAGGCCCCTGATCGACACGGTTCTCCTCACCCTGACAACTCCTCTGATTCAGAGGTAATTATAATTGACCTTTTGTGTTGTTGAAAATAAAAATGTTATTGCAACCTCTTTGAAATAAGAAATTGAGACAAACTCAAGACAATTTTCGGTGTTTAATACCAAGGATGCCCTCAGCTGAGTGCATTCGTTTAGAAAGCTCACAACACGTCTTATACTCTTCCCTTGTAGACGTCACCTCCCTAGTTATACATTTTATGACCCCAATGACTCTCCCCTTCTTTCCCCTGTGGAATGTCCACGGTCCTCTCTTTGTTTAGCTATCCATCTTCTGGGCCTGACCCTGATCTCTGATCCTAGGCAATTTCCTCTTGTCTGATTAGGTCATGGTTTGTAAATTAGCATACACAAAGTTTCTTGACCTAAACTCCGTTAATACTCACAGTAATCATTCACTAAACAGGATTAAAAAACTACAGTTTAACTTGAAACATGTTACATTTTAACAGATTCCATCTGTTGATTTTCAGTTACACAATATAAAACATCTTCTATTTCCTTTGTAGAAGAATCTTATGTGTTACCCCTAAATGTTTGACAACGTCCTCATCGATTCTTCCATGTCTCTTTATCTTCAGGGGGAGACGCAAGGCCCTAATGCAATGCCTGGCTACCAGCATGTCCGCAGGCTTGCCAGGGCCTTGGTGGGGGTGAGGAACCGTCAGGGGCTGTCGGACCGCAGGGTAGACGGTCTGGTGGCGCTGTGGCTGGCGCTTGATCTACCCTGCCCGACACCAGGAGAGGATCGTTCAGGGGCGGTTCAAGGCAACGAAGGGGAAGTCGCCCATTGTCCCAGGAAAAGACTCTCTCCATCGGTATGTTGTTAGTGTTCATATCCTCCACCTTACTATTATATTGCCTGCCTCTACATTAAATGCTTATGAAGGTTAGTTGATGGCTATCATTATTTTTCAATGTTCTCTAATTATTTATCTCCTCTGTTTCAGTTGCCTACTTGGACTCAACTCGGGCCCTGCAAATTGGCCGGGCACCAGCCGTTTGGTGGAGGCCATTTGCAGTCAGCTCTGCCAAATCCATCCCAGCGCCATCAGCCTACTTTATGATACAGAATGCAGGGATGTGTACTGAACCTGTACCCATAATAAAACAAAGTGCTCTATGGTCAAATGCATCTAAAGGCTTTAATGAAGTGGCAGCTGTATTCATATAGATGATTTTGCAATAGTCTAAGACCAGTAACAACATAGATTGAATTATCTGCTTTGTACTATTAAGCAAGAGGCCTGACCTATTTCTATAGATGAAGCCCCTTTTTATATTCAGCATCTTAATTAACTCATCAATATGTTTAAAAAAAAAAGACAACTTAACGTATTTACTGATACACCACCATACTAGGGACGTACACTTCAGTCATTAGAATCATTTTTGTGTACTCTAGAAAACAACATACTTAGTGTTCCATGTATTCAATAATAATTTAAGGTCAAAGGTTTTCTGCAAAATATTGAAAGCATAATGTAGTTCAGATAGAGCATGATCAGCAGGGCGGGCGATAGAGTACTCAACGGTATCGTCTGCATACAGGTGCAGGTAAAACATTATTATTATATATTTCTGACAAAACAATATTATTCATGTATAAAATAGTTGTTTATTAGACATTCTAACATAACACAATATCTAGATACTAAAAAATGCATATGCAACATTTGAACAACAATTTCGACCCCGTCGGGTTATAATGTATATGACATGACGACACATTGGCTATTTTAGTATTCCTTTTTTATTTACATGTTTGTAATTCGAAAGTATATTTTTAGAGTGGAGGGAAATATTTTTTATGTTAAACTGTAGAGAACAAGAACCTTTGGTGAATCAAAGAGTCACTGATGTTTTATATACAGTACCACACATATCCAGAATGCTCGTTCTGACAATAAACAAGAAGTTTTAACATTTCATACGAGGATGTCAAGACAGGTCCGTACTGTAGTACTACGCTATTACACTGTTATGTACTACTAATGTTCTAGTATCTAGGATGTTAAGGAATATCTATAGGGGGGAACATGTACAAGATATAACACATTCCCCACTGCATCGAAGGATGCTGACACTGACATTGTATTATGTGAAAGTAGCATAAGTATGTGTAACGAGTTTACAATTTTGTTTAAAAGTTCAGAATATGTCTCTTGGGAATATTGAGATGGGGTACATATATTATGTATTTCAATTTCTTACACATTTTTAATAACACTTGTGAGTTGTAGACATATTTTGATTTAGTTCAGCGTTGAGTCGTTTTTTTATTTTTATACATGTAATCTAAGATCTTCACAACCTAATACATATACAACTTTTTTCATTCCCCCGAAGGCTATATAAACCCAACTCTAGGTTTAATTTGCATTATAATAATGATTTACAAATGAAAAAGTCAATAGTTAATTGACTATTACGTAATTGTTGATTAGATTCTTTTTCATTATTTAGCCAATTTTCTCAACTGTGACCCCCTTGCTTTTATGGTTTATAGGTATCCTCTGCTAGTCCTAAATCCAGACAAAGTCCAAACATATGTGATTGTTATAAAGGGTCTACGTTGAGGGGGAACAAACATATGTGTTCCTGGAAGGGTGAGCTTTCAGGAATGGGGTCACAATACATATGCTAGAAGTGATAGAAACAAGGATGTATTTCCCAGAAACTAATAGTGTATATCAATTGGTAATTCACGGTATCATGGTTCAATGATACGTGGTCCATTCTGCGGACTGAGAATAAAAATACTTTGCAGAACACAAACATTTAGATTGTATACATTGTTGCTTTGGCAATATTGACACAATGTTTTTCATGCCAATAAAGCAGCTTCAATTTGAAAAAAATTATAATTTGAGAAAAGACAGAGAGAAAGGAGAGAGAGAGAAAAGAACGACAAGAGAGTCTGTCGTTCATGTCCCGCCTCCCCTAAAATCCACGGAGAAGTTCTTTGCAGTTAGTTCTCCATCATTCCGAGTACTTGTGAGAAAGATAGTTGTAAAGGTAACGTTAGCTATATTTCATCGCGGATTTTGGAACACAGTTGTGTATTTCGGTGAATTAAGGTGAGTTTCAGTCGTTGATTTAGTTGTCATCACGTATTTCAGGTACATTTGGATGAATTAATGTGAGTTTCAGTCGTGGTCGTAAAGGTAACGTTAGCTATATTTCATGTCGGATTTCAGAACACAGTTGTGTATTTAGGTGAATTAATGTGAGTTTCAGTCGATTTTCTTGAAAACGAGTCCTGTCGCTCGCCAATAATGTGTAATAAAGGGCGGTAATAATTGATAGTTAGCTGGCTAACTAGTTAACGTTATATATTTAGCCAATGTAGTTAACGTGCAGTGTTAACTTAGTCTACTACAACGCACACTTGCCAGCTAGCTAACGTTATATGTAGAATAAAATTGACATTTAACGCTGTATGGGCCAGCTGGCTAACGTTATATGTAGAATGAAATGGACATTTAACGCTGTATGGGCCAGCTAGCTAACGTTATATGAAGAATGAAATTGACATTTAACGCTGTATGGGCCAGCTGGCTAACGTTATATGTGGAATGAAATTGACATTTAATGCTGTATGGGCCAGCTAGCTAACGTTATATGTGGAATGAAATGGACATTTAACGCTGTATGGGCTCTACTGTAAGCAGGGTAGCTATGTGGTCCACTGTGTATTGCTGTCAACAAATAACAACGTGTGTGTATGTGTGTGAATAACCTCTCTTAATGAAAGGAAGAATGGATTATGTTCACACCCCTGCTTTCCGCTTGGAGCCCTCTGGTGCCCTCACCCTGAGGGCATCTGAAGAGGCTGCCAGGGTTGCCAGGACCATCCAGGAGGAGTGTACAGGTGTAGTCCGGGTGCTGAAGCCACGACAAGTGAAGGAGAAGGCAAAGGCTTGTGTGGTAGCCAGAGGGGGTGACCCGGATGATAGCCGACTGGTGGACAGTGAGAGTGCCATCCAGTTCGGCAAATACCGGGGTCAAACCTTCAAGTGGCTGCTAAGCCACGATGTCGGCTATGCCGTCATGGTCTTGGCTTCTCACCAGCAAGAGAGGGAGATGGGGGACACAATCACGTCTTCTGAAATGGCCAACAAGGACCGGTTTGACTGGTACTCTTTTCCTTAAATAGTTGTAATTTCTTATAAAATTACAAAAACATGAAATCAGTCAGAATCACAATACAATTTATAACATTTTCCCAATCATCCGGACAGGTATACCAACCTGTTTCCTGAGGTCCAGAAGGCAGTGGAGGAACGCAGGGTACGGGACGGGACCTTGCCCCCCCAACCTGACCAGGAGGACACAGCAACAGCTGTAGCGCCTCCTAATCCATGTAAATATATATTCTGTAGTCATCTAAGTCAATCAAACAGTAAATCAAACAGTGTAGCAGTTGACAATATAACTGTGTCATTATGTTTGTCTGTGTTTCTTAGCTGCCGAGCCATCGGATCAGGAGGTGCTGTCTATCTGCGTGGGTTTTGACCAAGGTACTCTATGTTATGGCACTTTATTGTTTATTTCTGTTGAGAAGAATATACATATGAAATGACCTTTCCCCTAATAACTATCTGTTGTTGTTAGCATTAACAGGATACACTTTAAAGTGGTAAGGTAAGTGGTCAAATTGTTAAAACACCTCCTAGCTGGGCTTAGAAATCACTGTAGAATTTCTAATTTTTGCATCCATTTTGCTTGCCATAGAAAATCCTTCCTCATCTTTTTGTGGAATGAATTGTTTACTGTAGCTTGTCTTGTCACCATTCCAACCTGTATTTCAGTCTGCATCACTTTGATTGGCCTATTCCTTGCTTGTAGATGTCTACCCACTATACATCTGTCGTTTGTATCTTTTAAATGTAGATTGTGTTTAACCTAGATTCCTAACCTCTACCACTGATAACACTGATCAAAACTAAACCAAAGTGCATTGGCTGTCAACAGGCTGTTAACATGTTTTGAAGCTGAAGCTCTATTCTAATTGAATTATTTCACTTATTTCTCTGAAATATTTTGTGAGACTAACTCCTGTGCTCCTGTAGCAGTTCCTACTGCTCCCACCCCCACCGCACCCCCTGCTGTGCTAGCTCCTACTGCTCCCACTCCCACCGCACCCCCTGCTGTGCTAGCTCCTACTGCTCCCACTCCCACCGCGCCCCCTGCTGTGCTAGCTCCTACTGCCCCTCCTCAGCTCCAGTCAGCCTCCCAGCCAACAGCTGGACCACTACAGCCTGCTGCTGACGCTCACCTCAACTATGACTTGGCTATTTCATTTCACTTTTGGTTGTGTGGGGATGGAAAAGAAATGTATTGATTCTCTGCTCTGTTGCAGGTGCTTCTCCCTGAGGGATGGAAGCAGACCCTCCCAAAGGAGCAGCAAGAGTGGGTCAGTCAGGCCATTTTCATCAGGAACAAGCAGCTCAAATGTGTCCTGAAAAGCCAGCTTGAGCTGTGGTACTTCCCTCCTCTGCCTCCTAACATCAGCCATCAGCCTCCAGCTTCTCCCTCCGCCTACTTCCTCCGGCCATTCTGCCTCTGGATGCCCTACCGCCTGTGGGCCTTTAAGTTTGTGTGCACCCAGCCACGGTGCAAGCGTCAAAAGCTCACAGGCTGTGGGGTGTACAAGACAGTCCGGAGGGTGCTTGACATGGACGGCTGGTATTATATGGGGACAGAGTACCTGGAGTGCCGCCTCTGTAAGAAGAAGCTAGCAGGATGGTCGCTGGATATCTTGGACCAGCTGGACGCAAGTCATCGCTCCATTTTCCCAGCCATCTTGACTTACAGGTTAGTAATTCACACCTCTGAAAATCAAAGCTATTGTTCACTTTGAGGAAAAACAGAAAAAAGCATCATGGTGAGAAAAAGAGGCGGTCAGTAGGTTCTTGTCAACACTGAGGATTTGATTTTTCAAAGCCCCATTGAAATGTTAATTAGCTCTTTGCCCCATTAAAATGTTAATTAGTTCTTTGATCTGAATTTCTGACCTTTGATCTCTTATCAGGAACTGCCCAAACAAAGCAAAGTGTTTCAAAGTCACCCTTTCCCAAGCCCCTCCTTCCCTTATCAAAGTGTTTCTAGAACCCCCCCTCCACACTCCTCACCCTCTTCTCCCCCCCCCCAATTGTCTCTGTGTATTAGGCTGTCCTGTGACCTGAAGGTGGTCAGGCTGATGAGAGAGAGGACACTGGGGAACAGTGTGACCAGGCTGTACAACCAGCTGAGGGAGCAGCACAGCCTGACCTGGATGAGTCGGACCCTGTACTACCTGTCCGTCTGTGACCACTTTGTAGTCCCAGGTGCCGCACCACTGAGGGTAACACCTCCTCCTCCCTTTTTGGATGTGCCCTCAGCCCAGTGGCTGCTGACTGTCCACGGCTACGACGTTCTGTTCCAGCTGGAGGACTTCAAGGCCAGAGTCACCTCCATCTTTGGGTCCATCCTGAAGATGGATTCAACCAAGAAGGTGATTCAAGATGTTTTGACCAGAAAAAATACTAGTTAGTTAGAGACAATCAAATGAATAATAATTTATTATGACTTATTTTATGACTTAATAAATGTGTTGTGAAACTTTGTGTCCACTCACTGACATGACTGTGTTTGTCTGTCTTGTCTGTCTGTGTTTGTTTGACTCCCCTCAGGTGACCAAGAAACTAGCTGGGGCAGCACACGGGACAGCAGCGTGGGCCACAAATGTGGGCAATGAGTACGGCCAGGTGCTCATTACGGTCCTCACTGACAGCGAAGGAGAGGGCCTGCTCGACATGGCAGCTGGCCTCCAGCAGCGCTACAGTAGAGCTGGAGTGGCACCTCCCAAGCTGCTCTATGTCAACCGGGACTGCTGCGCCCTGATGGGAAAGGGGAAGACGGCAGCCATGTTCAGCCAGTGGGATGAACTCATCGTCCGGCTGGATGTGGGGCACCTCATCCGCCGCTTTGCTGGGGGAGTGACAACAGAGAGCCATCCTCTGTATGCTCTCTTTTTGCGGCGGCTCTCCTCCTGCATGTTGGTGTGGTGTGCAGATGATGTGGAGCGCCTGCTGGAGGCCAAGCGAGGTGAGCTCAAGGAGAGCCACATCACGGGGCTCAGCGACGCACAGGTGTTGAAGAGGATCAGCCTGAAGGAGATGGCTCGGCACTGTAGCCCAGCACGCCATCAATGAGCTGAGCCAGAAGCTCCTGGGCCGCAGTCTTGTGAAGGATCACACAAGGCCTGCAAAGTACACTGGTATGTATTTCTAAATTATACAATTATACACACACACTAAAACATGTGCAGTTCTGTTTATGTACAACTCTCTTTTTTGTTGTCTCTTTGTTTAAGGGGAACTCATTGGGGTCGAGTATCTCTTCTCCCAGACCCATGGTGACCAGAGGTTGGAGTCCAACCTTGGTAAGGACCCGGATGTCCCAGACGGGACACCTGATCTATTTGTGGGAGGAGAGCTTGAGGAGGAGGATGACCTGAGAGAGCTTGAGGAGGAGGATGACCCCACCATGTCCTTGCCCGACCTCGATGACCATCTCCCACCAGTCCCTCCACTCAGGAAGGCCGCTCCACCGCCCACTCAACCCAACCCATCCCAGGTACCTGTCGTCACACCCCCTGATGACACTATGGAGGTGGTGGACACTGCACCAGCTACCAGTCAGGACCCAGAGGATGACGTAAGTGCCTATCCACATCCTAAACAGCTCACTCTCAAGTTTCTTTCCATTCATACCTATTAATCTGACTATTAATCCAACCCTTCCCCATGACTCTTCTAATTTCCAGGAGTACATAGGACCTGATGGGGTTAGTGGATACCAGCACGTGGTCCTCCTGGCCAAGAGTCTGCTGAGGCTGCTGGAGGGGCCATGGATCTCTAATAGGCAAATAGAGGAGATCATGGCTCTCTGGGGAAATCTTCCAGAGAGAGACAAGGCGGCAGTCTCCTACCCCGAGAGGTTCCGGGACCGAGTCCTGCAGGGGAGCTTCAACAATTCAAAGAGCTCAACCGTGACGGGGGAAGAGAGTATGAAGCGGTACGTACTGCACATTGTTCTAAACTCACTACACACATAAAGACATAAGTGTATTTCTCATTAACGTGATGTTTCCTTTTGTTAACTTAATCTACCTTCAGCTCCCTGCTTGGCCAAGACTCTGGACCTGCTCAGTGGCCCAACACCAGCAGGACAGTGGAGGCCATTTTTGTGGAGCTGTGCCACAAACACCCTGCTGGCAAGACGGTTCTTGGTAACCGGGTCAACAGGTGGGCTGCTATCCTGGGGGACTACAGGAGAATCAGGACCATGGTGCTGGGCAGCCCAAACCTCAATACCCACACAAGGCTGCAACTGTTCCAGGTCAACAAGCTGACCTTGACACAGTGGTAAGTTTAAAAAATATATTTTGGTATATTTTATGTGTAGTTCACTGGTTGACAGTGTTCCTGATAACAGTAAACATATTTCACGTTTTTCACACAGGTACAACAAAAACAAAGAGTGGCCCTGCACCAGAACCGGGACAGCATGACTGCAGAGAGGGAGGAGTCAGGCCCCTTCCACACTGCAGTCTGGAGCACTTCACCGCTGCCAGCCCCATCAACCAGCAGCACCTACCAGCTGCCAGAGGACAGAACGGGGCAGGCTACACAGCGTGGCAGAGCAGCCACTTGTCAGCCACTGCCACCTCTACCGCCACCCAGTCTGCCTACCACCTCCCTCCCTATAACGCCAGTCTCCCAAGACCTGCCCTCGACCTCCACTCCTCTTCCCCCTCCTCCTGCTGGTGGACCCAAGGTCTCCAGGACCACTGAATGGAGAAGGAGGAAGAGGCTGGAGTCTGGCATTAAAGTCAGAGCGCACAAGCCATACGAAGGCTATAAGTGCTCTAAATGTGGCAAGCCGAAAACTGCAGAGTTTGGACACAGTATGTATGGTTCTGTGAGATTCTGTGCCGCTTCCTCTGGTGGCCAAACTGTGGAGGAGTGGCTGGCACTCATGAGGGCCCAGCATGGTGCTAGCCAAGGCCAGTAAACTCTGACTGACTGACTGATTGGTGTGTCAATTGTAAAGTCGTTTTTGTACATATGTTCTTTGTTGTTTATTTATTTTTTAAGACATTCATTGTTAATCTCTTGTACATTTAGCTCATTTCAAATCATCTTAACTTGTACAGTAGGTGTAGGGGACATTATGCTGGGTTGTTTCACATGTAACATTCCCTGTGAAATAAATAATAATTGAATGCAAGCACTTTTTCTCCCTTGAAATTCATTTTGATTTATTGTCATACACTCTCTTTAAAGTTCAACAAATATAAAGACAAGTAAATCTGTCATCATTTTCTTAGTCAATAAACACACTGTTTACAGAGTTGTAACACACAAAAAAACAATAATACAGTCAAGTTCTACTTCTAGATTTGAGATGACCAGCAGATACTACAGGTGACAGCAGGGAGTCAAACCCCCCAGTGACGCCCACTAATCTCTGATTGATTGCTGCACACCTTCTCTCCCCCTTTCGCTCTCTCCCTCTTTTTCTCTTTCGCCCTCCCCCTTTTTCTTTCTCTCGTTTTTTCTCTCCCCCTTTTCTGTCATTTTTTCTCTCTCCCTCCCCTTTTTGTCTCCGTCCCCTTTTTGTCTCCCTCCCCTTTTTGTCTCGCTCTCCCCTTTTTCTCTCCCTCCCCTCTTTTACTCTTGTTCTTGCAAGAGAAAGAGGTTGCAATTTTCTGAGGCCTCTGCCTCAGAGAGTTGCAACGTATGCTGGGTTATATCGCTTCAGCTCTACGAAACAAATTACATCTTGTTTTCCTGTGTAGAGCAAACCAAAATTACAGCCTGTTTGTTTTCCTGTGTAGTGCACCCAAATTACAACTTGTTTGCATCCAAAATGGCTCCCTATTCCCTATTTAGTGTACTCGTTTTGCCCATAGGGTCCAAAGTAGAGCACTATATAAGGAATAGGGTGTGATTTGGTATACATCCTTGACTGACTCATCTTGGGGATACCTAGAAAGTAGGCTACTATGGGGTTATACACTCTCTTTAAAGTTCAACAAATAAAAAGACAAGTAAATCTGTCATCATTTTCTTAGTCAATAAACACACTGTTTACAGAGTTGTAACACAAAAACAATAATACAGTCAAGTTCTACTCAGAGATTTGAGATGGCCAGCAGATACTACAGGTGACAGCAGGGAGTCAAACCCCCAGTGACGCCCACTAATCTCTGATTGGTTGCTGCACACCTTCTCTCTCCCCCTTTCGCTTTCTCCCTCTTTTTCTCTTTCGCCCTTCCCCTTTTTCTCTCGTTTTTTCTCTCCCTCCCCTTTTTCTGTCATTTTTTCTCTCCCTTCCCTTTTTGTCTCCCTCTCCCCTTTTTCTCTCCCTCCCCTCTTTTTCTCTTGTTCTTGCAAGAGAAAGAGGTTGCAACTCTCTGAGGCAGAGGCCTTTGCCTCAGAGAGTGCAACGTATGCTGGATTATATGCGAAACGTATGCTGGGTTATAACTGACCATCCTACCAATCCTCGACTTCGGTGATGTCATTTACAAAATAGCCTCCAATACCCTACTCAATAAATTGGATGCAGTCTATCACAGTGCCATCCGTTTTGTCACCAAAGCCCCATACACTACCCACCACTGCGACCTGTACACTCTCGTTGGCTGGCCCTCGCTTCATACTCGTCGCCAAACCCACTGGCTCCAGGTCATCTACAAGACCCTGCTAGGTAAAGTCCCCCCTTATCTCAGCTCGCTGGTCACCATAGCGGCACCTACCTGTAGCACACGCTCCAGCAGGTATATCTCTCTGGTCACCCCCAAAACCAATTCTTCCTTTGGCCGCCTCTCCTTCCAGTTCTCTGCTGCCAATGACTGGAACGAACTACAAAAATCTCTGAAACTGGAAACACTTATCTCCCTCACTAGCTTTAAGCACCAGCTGTCAGAGCAGCTCATAGATTACTGCACCTGTACATAGCCCATCTATAATTTAGCCCAAACAACTACCTCTTTACCTACTGTATTCATTTATTTATTTTTGCTCCTTTGCACCCCATTATTTCTATCTCTACTTTGCACTTTCTTCCACTGCAAACCAACCATTCCAGTGTTTTTTTACTTGCTATATTGTATTTACTTCGCCACCATGGCCTTTTTTATATTTTTATTTATTTATATATTTTGTTTGCCTTCACCTCCCTTATCTCACCTCACTTGCTCACATTGTATATAGACTTATTTTTCACTGTATTATTGACTGTATGTTTGTTCTACTCCATGTGTAACCATGTGTTGTTGTATGTGTCGAACTGCTTTGCTTTATCTTGGCTAGGTCGCAATTGTAAATGAGAACGTGTTCTCAATTTGCCTACCTGGTTTAAATAAAGGTGAAATAAATAAAATAAAAATATGCGAAACGTATGCTGGGTGATATGGGAGTACACTGTCCCATCTAGGACGTTGATAGGGTAGAACATAACGACGTAACAAAAGCCCGCGCACAAAACCCCACCCACTCACTGAAACCCGACACGCTCTGGGGCTGCATTCACAAAAGGTCCTCACACACAGATGTAGAAGGAAATAAATATTACAACACACAAGGTAGCCATTTAACGATGCATTATTATCCCTACCAGGTTCACGTCTATACAATATCTTGTGGGAATCTTCAACGGGTGGTTTTTGAGCCTCCAAAGATCCGTTTGACCCCAACCAGGATACAAAACGTCAGGGGGTTGTGCTCTATATATGAGGGCCTCTCCTTTGTCCCTAATGTTCTCGATTCAGTAGCACATATACTCAAATTGGAACGATGGACAGAGAAGAATGGGCAATATCCTTGGGCAATTTGCAAATTTTTATCTGTTCCAAATGTTCCAAATACCCATATTGTACCATTAGTCCTCTCCTCCAATCAGATGCTTCAGTTTGTTCCAAATTGGAGAAAGAGAGCAAAAATCCACCAATGAAGAACCTAGCTTGTTCCAAAAGTTTTTAAGCCAATCATCTTCCTCTGAAATTTTCCTAACGTCACTTCATCACAAAATATTTTTCTAGGAAGCCATTGATGCTACTCGGTGAGTATCTGAGGTAATTTTGCTTAATTTCCAACGAATTTAACGTCGATGACTATAAATGTGATGAAATATGACAATAACACCTCTAGTCAACCGACTTGTTTGACGACATGGGCTACCCAAATTGTGTAATTTAACAACGGTCATAACGTTATATCGCTAGCTACTGTAGGTGTACAAAATTCACAAAGTTTATTTGACCACTGACAATCCTGTAAAACCTTAGCTAACATTTATATCAACTAAAAGTTGAAATTCTATACTATTTAATTGTCTATTTTCTTTCGTTTTTTTGATGGCATGCGTTTGAAGTGTATGTAGTTGAATGAATTGTATGATATGTGACAGCCTGATGGTCATTGGGGGCAAACGTGTCTTTCTATGTAAACTGAATTTAACTGCATATGAAATAATAATCACCCTAACCCTACCCATAACCCCCAAACCCCCCACTGCTGTCTTCCTCCTAGCAGACCTATCAAGCAAACGTAAGTTTCTTTATATGTATCTAATATGGTTATACTGTCACTTGTCACTGCACTCATCAGTCATGATAATAGTTTTTTTTTTGCCTCCTAAGATGGAAAATCCAAGGTTCCGTTTCACGCCCTCACAGGAGTTGGTCCTCAAGGCCACACCCCAGGCAGTAAGAGTGGCTGCTGACGGCCCCCCTGCTTCTGGTGCTCAGGGCCCTCCTGTGAGGACTAAGAAGTGGGAGGAAGTGGAGGCAGAGGCTCGCGCCCGCGTCGTCTCCGAGGGAGGTGACCCCGGTGCAGAGATGGTCATCCTGAACCGGTGCACGGTTCCGTTCGGCAAGTACCGGGGTCAGACATTCAAGTGGATGATGGAGAACGACGTAGGCTACATGTGTACGTGGTAACAGTACATCAGAAGGAGAGGGAGCGAGAGCGCAGCGTTTCCCAGCATCCCCTGATGGGCCAACAAGGACGCCTTGACTCGCTACTCGTGCGCCGATCCGGCCTTCGCTGAGATGGTCAGGTTCAACCGGGCACAGGAGGAAGCTAAAGTCCTCCCAGCCAGGTGAGTTTGTTTAATTCTCCTCATTGTATGTAAGATGTATCTCTTTTGCTCTGACAGTTAATTGGTTCCCGTGCTGATTTCAGGCCAGGAGGGCCTGGCCTTTGTTGGCATCAGGAAGTACAAGTGGGACTCGCTGCAGGACCTGTATGAGACTACAGGTGCAGACAGGATAAGGTAATGGGCATGTGTCTTTTGTGTTTTCTATGTTCAGCTCAGTGTGTTTTATGCAACATTTTACATCTGAAACGTTCCCTCTGCTGTGTCTCACAGATATGTCAGGAGCTTGAGGACGCAGACACCCCGTTATCCTGGGAGTGCGATGGCTGCCTTGATTGGCTACATTCAGCGCAGAGACCAGGAGGGGGTAGCTGCTGTGGTCAGGCCCGCCGCAGCCAGCACCACCCCCGCCAGCTAACACCCGGCCCAAGTGCGGCTACGTAAGTGTTACATATCATCTTAAAGGAAAATATAATTCTACTTGTTCCACACAGTTGGAAATGATGACATATTTGCTATGTTTCGTTTTCAAAGGTCTCTTGGTCCTGCGATCTCTACGCTCCTGTCAAGGCGCTCTCTCACCCAGGTGAACTGCAGTCGAAGATGAAGAAGCTCATTGCTTCTCAGCCTGCAATTCAAGGTGAGTGTCTAGTTACACATGTAAGATAATATGAACTTTTTGGATAAGCTATGTAGCTCACAATCCTTTCTCTTTCCACGTGATATCGGGGTGTCTTTCCCTCGACCAGCACTGCCACCGACAGATCTATCGGACGCAGAGCTGGTGAAAGCAGCTGCTGACAGACACACGTATGTTTTTACGTCACTATTAATTGACAAAGGACATTTGATAAGTTTTGATAAGTATTCAGTTAAAGTTTGACATATTAAATAGTGTTAAATTTTCCCTATCATCAGCCCAAGGAAATGTATTGGTAAGAGTTATCTGGGTTTAGAGGAGAGTCACTGCATGTAAGAACTATTAAATATCTTACCTTGCCACTTTAGCTGTCATCCTGCATGTAGCTGTCATCCTGCGTGTAGCTGTCACCCTGCGTGTAGCTGTCACCCTGCGTGTAGCTGTCACCCTGCGTGTAGCTGTCACCCTGCGTGTAGCTGTCATCCTGCATGTAGCTGTCATCCTGCGTGTAGCTGTCATCCTGCGTGTAGCTGTCATCCTGCGTGTAGCTGTCATCCTGCGTGTAGCTGTCATCCTGCGTGTAGCTGTCACCCTGCGTGTAGCTGTCACCCTGCGTGTAGCTGTCACCCTGCGTGTAGCTGTCACCCTGCGTGTAGCTGTCACCCTGCGTGTAGCTGTCATCCTGCGTGTAGCTGTCATCCTGCATGTAGCTGTCATCCTGCATGTAGCTGTCATCCTGCATGTAGCTGTCATCCTGCATGTGGCTGTCATCCTGCATGTAGCTGTCATCCTGCATGTAGCTGTCATCCTGTATGTCACTTAATCATGACTTTCTCTTTTCCATTTTAATCACTCATTTCATTTCAGTTTTACACTCAAACTTGACCAACACTCATTTCATTGTTTTTTGTTACATCCTATCACTGATTGATATTCATCTGGGCATGTTGGAATGTGCTATTAACTTAATTACTGTTATCTACATTTGTAATATGTCTGTCCATTCATGCACGCATTCATGCCTGCCCCGGTCCCTGCTCCTGCCCCACAGGGGCAGAGCGAAGAGGAGGATTTGCCCCGGCAGTACTTCCTGCCTCCAAGGCCCTCAGAAAGTGCTGAGGTAAATTCATCAACTGTAATTACTCCACATTGTTAAGATATTAACCACGATGCCAAATTGGACACAGTTGTCTCCTCTCCTGCATATTCTCTCCCTGTCCGTTTCTCTGAAACATTACCATCCATTCGCCCCCGCCCCATCACTCTCTCGTCTCACTCAGCTGCTGATTCCAGAGAGTTGGCATTCATCTCTCACCAAGTAGCAGCAGTGGTGGATCGGCCGCACGCTGTTCACCAGGAATCCCCGACCCCTTCTTCGCATGTCAGCTGTTCCTTTGGATGCCCGTACCTATATGGGCATACAAGCTGGCACGCCCCCAGTCTGCAAGACTCTGCAAGACCACCCGGAGGGTCTTGGACATCGACCTCTTGTATCTCATGGCCACTGAGTGCCTGGAATGCGGTCGATGTAAGAAGGTGGCGGGGTGGTCACGGGACCTTGTCAGTCAGCTGGACGCTCGGCATCTCTGCCAGTTTCCAGCAAAATTGACATACAAGTAACTTCACAAGATTTAGTTAGTTAGTAATAAAGTAAAATAAAAGCGTGTCATTCATATGCTTTATCTCTCTCTCTCTGGGCTGTCCTGTGACCTGCGGGTTGTGAGGATGCTGAGGTCGCGCACTTTGGGGAACAGTGCGTCACAGACCTACAGCAAGCTGTGTGAAAGTCACAGCGAGTCCTGGATGCGGAGTGGAATACAGTACCTCGGGGAGTGCGAGCAGTTTCTGGCCTTGGGCACTGGGCGGCAGTTCACTGATCTACCGGAGATGCCCCCGGTGCCCTCACCCGTCTACAGCCATGACGTGCTGTCGCGGCTGGACGAGGTGAAGGCCAGGGTCACCTCCATCTTTGGGTCCATCTTAAAGATGGACTCTACCAAGAAGGTGAGTTTTCACTTAGAAATGTGAAGATAAGTCGTGTCTGATTTTGTATATCTATATAACAATAATGTCTTAACCTTTCTGTCTTTGTGTGTCCGTCTCCAGGTGACCAAAAAGCTCGCGGGTACCGCTGCAGACACGGCCGCCTGGGTTACCAACGTCGGCAACGAGCATGGACTGGTCCTCATCAGTGTCCTCACTGCCGCTGAGGGCGAGGGCCTGCTCCCCATGGCGGCTGGTCTCATGGAGCGGTACCGGCTCGCCGGGGTGGCGCCCCCCCAGCTCATGTACGTGGACCGAGACTGCTGCTCCAGCTTCGGCGGATCAAAGACAGCTGCCATGTACAATGAGTGGGACCAGCTGGTGGTTCGGCTGGACATCTGGCACCTGATGCGGCGGTTCGCGGCAGGTGTCACCACTGAGAGCCACCAGCTCTACGGTCCCTTCATGCGGCAGCTGTCAGCCTGCATCTTTGAGTGGGATGCAGGCGATGTCCGCCGACTGCTGGAGGCCAAGAGGTCTGCGCTGGAGGGGAAGCACGGGATGGTCGGCCTCACCGAGGCGGAGGTTTCGAGGCTGATCGGCAGGAAGGAGATTGCACTTCACTGTCGGCGTCGTACGTGTGGAGCTGCGGCGACCGAAGTCCTTCTCCTTGACCTCCTCGAGACCTTCAACAGCGAGAAGGGGGTCGACACCCTGGGCATCCCGTTGCTGGACTCCATCCACATCCAGGCAATCTGGCAAGAGCAGAGGCGCCACCTCCACTGCATACAAGACCCACCCGGTGTACAGCTGTACACCGAGACCGGCAAAATCACGCCACGCCTTGGTTTATCTCTGCGCACGGGGCTCCACATCCTTGGAGTCATTCCACCTCAACCGGTAAATGTCATTGTGTAGCTTAAAGTAATGCTTAATGTTTAATGTTAACAGCAACAGCTCTCCCACCCTAATCATGCATTGTTCTCTCAGGTACCAGGGCAAATGCAATGCATTTCCAGGCATTCCTACTGGATGGACCGATGAGGTGGAACGAGGACCGTGCGCAGGCAGCAGTGGAGGGAAAGAACAGGCAGCCCCTGCTCTCCTACAGTGGCCACCTGCAGCACATCCTTAACCTTAGCAGCCAAAGGGTGCTTGGCAAGGAACAGGGTAAGGACTACTCCAAGCCTAGCGAGTACACGGGTAAGTCGAGTAAGAGAATGAACATTTACATCAATTGCATTAATTACATCCCATTAACACTTCCCTACTCTGCCTTTGCCTGATTTTTTGTTTGTTTTTGCCTTAATAGGGTAACTCCTCGGAGTGGAGTACCTGTACTCGCAGACTGGCAGAGTGCTGCAGGATGTCAGCGTGGACCCTGGCCTTCCGGAAGAGGCAGCCGCCGTCGCCCAGCTCGACGAGGAGGACGAGGGCTTTCAGGAGGATGTGGACCCGACAATCCACATCCCTCATGTCACTCATATGAGCGCCCCGTCCTCCAGCTCAGCGGCACCTCTGTCAGGGGAACCCGCTGACGCATCCAGGTCTGGGCCATCCAGTCCCACCGCCCCTGAAGACGGAAGCTCTCCTGAGGCCCCTGATCGACACGGTTCTCCTCACCCTGACAACTCCTCTGATTGAGGTAATTATAATTGACCTTTTGTGTTGTTGAAAATAAAAATGCTATTGCAACCTCTTTGAAATAAGGAATTGAGACAAAAAACTCAAGACAATTTTCGGTGTTTAATACCAAGGATGCCCTCAGCTGAGTGCATTCGTTTAGAAAGCTCACAACACGTCTTATACTCTTCCCTTGTAGACGTCACCTCCCTAGTTATACATTTTATGACCCCAATGACTCTCCCCTTCTTTCCCCTGTGGAATGTCCACGGTCCTCTCTTTGTTTAGCTATCCATCTTCTGGGCCTGACCCTGATCTCTGATCCTAGGCAATTTCCTCTTGTCTGATTAGGTCATGGTCTCTAAATTAGCATACACAAAGTTTCATGACCTAAACTCCATTTAATACTCACAGTAATCATTCACGAAACAGGATTAGAAAACTACAGTTTAACTTGAAACATGTTACATTTTAACATGTTGTGTAACTGTTGATTTTCAGTTACACAATATAAAACATATTCTATTTCCTTTGTAGAAGAATCTTATGTGTTACCCCTAAATGTTTGACATCGTCCTCATCGATTCTTCCATGTCTCTTTATCTTCAGGGGGAGACGCAAGGCCCTAATGCAATGCCTGGCTACCAGCATGTCCGCAGGCTTGCCAGGGCCTTGGTGGGGGTGAGGAACCGTCAGGGGCTGTCGGACCGCAGGGTAGACGGTCTGGTGGCGCTGTGGCTGGCGCTTGATCTACCCTGCCCGACACCAGGAGAGGATCGTTCAGGGGCGGTTCAAGGCAACGAAGGGGAAGTCGTCCATTGTCATAGGAAAAGACTCTCTCTAATGGTATGTTGTTAGTGTTCATGTCCTCCACCTTACTATTATATTGCCTGCCTCTACATTAAATGCAAATGAAGGTCAGGCGATGGCTATCATTATTTTTCAATGTTCTCTAATTATTTATCTCCTCTGTTTCAGTTGCCTTCTTGGACTCAACTTGGGCCCTGCAAATTGGCCGGGCACCAGCCGTTTGGTGGAGGCCATTTGCAGTCAGCTCTGCCAAATCCATCCCAGCGCCATCAGCCTACTTTATGATACAGAATGCAGGGATGTGTAGTGAACCTGTACCCATAATAAAACAAAGTGCTCTATGGTCAAATGCATCTAAAGGCTTTAATGAAGTGGCATCTGCATTCATATAGATGATTTTGCAATAGTCTAGGACCAGTAAGAACATAGATTGAACTATCTGCTTTGTATTATTAAGCAAGAGGCCTGACCTATTTCTATAGAAGAAGACCCTTTTTATATTCAGCATCTTAATTAACTCATCATGTTTTTAAAAAAGACAACTTAACGTATTTACTGATACACCACCGTACTAGGGACGTACACTTCAATCATTAGAATCATTTTTGTGTCCTCTAGAAAACAACATACTTAGTTTTCCATGTATTCAATAATAATTTAAGGTCAAAGGTTTTCTGCAAAATAATGAAAGCATAATATAGTTCAGATAGAGCATGATCAGCAGGGCGGGCGATAGAGTACTCAACCGTATCGTCTGCATACAGGTGCAGGTAAAACATTATTATTATATATTTCTGACAAAACAATATTATTCATGTATAAAATAGTTGTTTATTAGACATTCTAACATAACACAATATCTAGATACTAAAACATGTATATGCAACATTTGAACAACAATTTCGACCCCCTCGGGTTATAAAGTATATGACATGACGACACATTGGCTATTTTAGTATTCCTTTTTTTATTTACATGTTTATAATTCGAAAGTATATTTTTAGAGTGGAGGGAAATATTTTTATGTTAAACTGCAGAGAACAAGAAGCTTTGGTAAATCAAAGAGTCACTGATGTTTTATATACAGTACCACACATATCCAGAAGGCTCGTTCTGACAATAAACAAGAAGTTTTAATGTTTCAAACGAGGATGTCAAGACAGGTCCGTACTGTAGTACTACGCTATTACACTGTTATGTACTACTAATGTTCTAGTATCTAGGATGTTACGGAATATCTATAGGGGGGAACATGTACAAGTTATAACACATTCCCCACAGCATCGAAGGATGCTGACACTGACATTGTATTATGTGAAAGTAGCATAAGTATGTGTAAAGAGTTTACAATTTTGTTTAAAAGTTCAGAATATGTCTCTAGGGAATATTGAGATGGGGTACATATATTATGTATTTCAATGTCTTACACATTTTTAATAACACTTGTGAGTTGTAGACATATTTTGATTTAGTTCAGCGTTCAGTCGTTTTTTTTTTATTTATGTTTTTACATGTAATCTAAGATCTTCACAACCTAATACATATACAACTTTTTTCATTCCCCCCATGGCTATATAAACCCAACTCTAGGTTTCATTTGCATTATAATAATGATTTACAAATGAAAAAGTCAATAGTTAATTGACTATTATGTAATTGTTGATTAGATTATTTTTCATTATTTAGCCAATTTTCTCAACTGTGACCCCCTTGCTTTTATGGTTTATAGGTGTCCTCTGCTAGTCCTAAATCCAGACAAAGTCCAAACATATGTGATTGTTATAAAGGGTCTACGTTGAGGGGGAACAAACATATGTGTTCCTGGAAGGGTGAGCTTTCAGGAATGGGGTCACAATAAATATGCTAGAAGCGATAGAAACAAGGATGTATTTCCCAGAAACTAATAGTGTATATCATTGGTAATTCACGGTATCATGGTTCAATGATACGTGGTCCATTCTGCGGACTGAGAATAAAAATACTTTGCAGAACACAAACATTTAGATTGTATACATTGTTGCTTTGGCAATGTTGACACAATGTTTTTCATGCCAATAAAGCAGCTTCAATTTGAAAAAAAATATAATTTGAGATAAAACAGAGAGAAAGGAGAGAGAAAAGAACGAAAAGAGTCTGTCGTTCATGTCCCGCCTCCCCCAAAATCCACGGAGAAGTTCTTTGCAGTTAGTTCTCCATCATTCCGAGTACTTGTGAGAAAGATAGTTGTAAAGGTAACGTTAGCTATATTTCATCGCGGATTTCGGAACACAGTTGTGTATTTCGGTGAATTAAGGTGAGTTTCAGTCGTTGATTTTGTTGTCATCACGGATTTCAGGAACCATTTGGGTATTTAGATGAAATAATGTGAGTTTCAGTCGTGGTCGTAAAGGTAACGTTAGCTATATTTCGTCGAGGATTTGATGTTTTAGGTGAATTAATGTGAGTTTCAGTCAATTTTCTTGAAAACGAGACCTGTCGCTAGCTAATAATGTGTAATAAAGGGCGGTAATAATTGATAGTTAGCTGGCTATCTAGTTAACGTTATATATTTATATATTTAGCCAATGTAGTTAACGTGCAGTGTTAACTTAGTGTACTACAACGCACACTTGCCAGCTAGCTAACGTTATATGTAGAATAAAATGGACATTTAACGCTGTATGGGCCAGCTAGCTAACGTTATATGTAGAATGAAATGGACATTTAACGCTGTATGGGCCAGCTAGCTAACGTTATATGTAGAATGAAATGGACATTTAACGCTGTATGGGCCAGCTGGCTAACGTTATATGTAGAATGAAATGGACATTTAACGCTGTATGGGCCAGCTGGCTAACGTTATATGTAGAATGAAATTGACATTTAACGCTGTATGGGCTCTACTGTAAGCAGGGTAACTATGTGGTCCACTGTGTATTGCTGTCAACAAATAACATGTGTGTGAATAACCTCTCTTAATGAAAGGAAGAATGGATTATGTTCACACCCCTGCTTTCCGCTTGGAGCCCTCTGGTGCCCTCACCCTGAGGGCATCTGAAGAGGCTGCCAGGGTTGCCAGGACCATCCAGGAGGAAGAGTGTACAGGTGTAGTCCGGGTGCTGAAGCCACGACAAGTGAAGGAGAAGGCAAAGGCTTGTGTGGTAGCCAGAGGGGGTGACCCGGATGATAGCCGACTGGTGGACAGTGAGAGTGCCATCCAGTTCGGCAAATACCGTGGTCAAACCTTCAAGTGGCTGCTAAGCCACGATGTCGGCTATGCCGTCATGGTCTTGGCTTCTCACCAGCAAGAGAGGGAGATGGGGGACACAAACTTGTCTTCTGAAATGGCCAACAAGGACCGGTTTGACTGGTACTCTTTTCCTTAAATAGTTGTAATTTCTTATAAAATTACAAAAACATGAAATCAGTCAGAATCACAATACAATTTATAACATTTTCCCAACCATCCGGACAGGTATACCAACCTGTTTCCTGAGGTCCAGAAGGCAGTGGAGGAACGCAGGGTACGGGACGGGACCTTGCCCCCCCGACCTGACCAGGAGGACACAGCAACAGCTGTAGCGCCTCCTAATCCATGTAAATATATATTCTGTAGTCATCTAAGTCAATCAAACAGTAAATCAAACAGTGTAGTAATTGACAATATAACTGTGTCATTATGTTTGTCTGTGTTTCTTAGCTGCCGAGCCATCAGATCAGGAGTTGCTGTCTATCTGCATGGGTTTTGACCAACCATATGTTATGGCACTTTATTGTTTATTTCTGTTGAGAAGAATATACATATGAAATGACCTTTCCCCTAATAACTATCTGTTGTTGTTAGCATTAACAGGATACACTTTAAAGTGGTAAGGTAAGTGGTAAAATTGTTAAAACACCTCCTAGCTGGGCTTAGAAATCACTGTAGAATTTCTCATTTTTGCATCCATTTTGCTTGCCATAGAAAAATCCTTCCTCATCTTTTTGTGGAATGAATTGTTTACTGAAGCTTGTCTTGTCACCATTCCAACCTGTATTTCAGTCTGCATCACTTTGCTTTGCCTATTCTTTGCTTGTAGATGTCTACCCACTATACATCTGTCGTTTGTAGCTTTTAAATGTAGATTGTGTTTAACCTAGATTCCTAACCTCTACCACTGATAACACTGATCAAAACTAAACCAAAGTGCATTGGCTGTCAACAGGCTGTTAACATGTTTTGAAGCTGAAGCTCTATTCTAATTAAATTATTTCACTAATTTCTCTGAAATATTTTGTGAGACTAACTCATGTGCTCCTGTAGCAGTTCCCACTGCTCCCACTCCCACCGCACCCCCTGCTGTGCTAGCTCCTACTGCTCCCACTCGCTCCGCGCCCCCTGCTGTGCTAGCTCCTACTGCCCCTCCTCAGCTCCAGTCAGCCTCCCAGCCAACAGCTGGACCACTACAGCCTGCTGCTGACGCTCAGGTAAACGTCTCACCTCAACTATGACTTGGCTATTTCATTTCACTTTTGGTTGTGTGGGGATGGAAAAGAAATTTATTGATTCTCTGCTCTGTTGCAGGTGCTTCTCCCTGAGGGATGGAAGCAGACCCTCCCAAAGGAGCAGCAAGAGTGGGTCAGTCGGGCCATTTTCATCAGGAACAAGCAGCTCAAATGTGTCCTGAAAAGCCAGCTTGAGCTGTGGTACTTCCCTCCTCTGCCTCCTAACATCAGCCATCAGCCTCCAGCTTCTCCCTCCGCCTACTTCCTCCGGCCATTCTGCCTCTGGATGCCCTACCGCCTGTGGGCCTTTAAGTTTGTGTGCACCCAGCCACGGTGCAAGCGTCAAAAGCTCACAGGCTGTGGGGTGTACAAGACAGTCCGGAGGGTGCTTGACATGGATGGCTGGTATTATATGGGGACAGAGTACCTGGAGTGCCGCCTCTGTAAGAAGAAGCTAGCAGGATGGTCGCTGGATATCTTGGACCAGCTGGACGCAAGTCATCGCTCCATTTTCCCAGCCATCTTGACTTACAGGTTAGTAATTCACACCTCTGAAAATCAAAGCTCTTGTTCACTTTGAGGAAAAACAGAAAAAAGCATCATGGTGAGAAAAAGAGGCGGTCAGTAGGTTCTTGTCAACACTGAGGTTTTGATTTTTCAAAGCCCCATTGAAATGTTAATTAGCTCTTTGCCCCATTGAAATGTTAATTAGCTCTTTGATCTGAATTTCTGACCTTTGATCTCTTATCAGGAACTGCCCAAACAAAGCAAAGTGTTTCAAAGTCACCCTTTCCCAAGCCCCTCCTTCCCTTATCAAAGTGTTTCTAGAACCCCCCTCCACACACTCCTCACCCTCTTCTCCTCATTTTCCCCCCCAATTGTCTCTGTGTATTAGGCTGTCCTGTGACCTGAAGGTGGTCAGGCTGATGAGAGAGAGGACACTGGGGAACAGTGTGACCAGGCTGTACAACCAGCTGAGGGAGCAGCACAGCCTGACCTGGATGAGTCGGACCCTGTACTACCTGTCCGTCTGTGACCACTTTGTAGTCCCAGGTGCCGCACCACTGAGGGTAACACCTCCTCCCTTTTTGGATGTGCCCTCAGCCCAGTGGCTGCTGACTGTCCACGGCTACGACGTTCTGTTCCAGCTGGAGGACTTCAAGGCCAGAGTCACCTCCATCTTTGGGTCCATCCTGAAGATGGATTCAACCAAGAAGGTGATTTAAGATGTTTTGACCAGAAATAATACTAGTTAGTTAGAGACAATCAAATGAATAATAATTTATTATGACTTATTTTATGACTTAATAAATGTATTGTGAAACTTTGTGTCCACTCACTGACATGACTGTGTGTTTGTCTGTCTTGTCTGTCTGTGTTTGTTTGACTCCCCTCAGGTGACCAAGAAACTAGCTGGGGCAGCACACGGGACAGCAGCGTGGGCCACAAATGTGGGCAATGAGTACGGCCAGGTGCTCATTACGGTCCTCACTGACAGCGAAGGAGAGGGCCTGCTCGACATGGCAGCTGGCCTCCAGCAGCGCTACAGTAGAGCTGGAGTGGCACCTCCCAAGCTGCTCTATGTTAACCGGGACTGCTGCGCCCTGATGGGAAAGGGGAAGACGGCAGCCATGTTCAGCCAGTGGGATGAACTCATCGTCCGGCTGGATGTGGGGCACCTCATACGTCGCTTTGCTCGGGGAGTGACAACAGAGAGCCATCCTCTGTATGCTCTCTTTTTGCGGCGGCTCTCCTCCTGCATGTTGGTGTGGTGTGCAGATGATGTGGAGCGCCTGCTGGAGGCCAAGCGAGGTCAGCTCAAGGAGAGCCACATCACGGGGCTCAGCGACGCACAGGTGTTGAAGAGGATCAGCCTGAAGGAGATGGCTCGGCACTGTCGTCGCCGCACGCGCGGGGCGGAGGAGACCGAGCGTCTCATCGGGGAGCTCCTGGAGACCTTCATTGATGCCACAGACACCCTGGGTGTCCGGCTCCTGGACCGTGACCGAATGCAGGCCATCTGGCAGACCCAGAGACGACACCTGGTCTGTATTCAGGACCCCCCTGGTGTTAGCATCTACACCAACAAGGGCAAGGACGTGACCAAGGGAGGGGTCATCCTGCCTGTGTTGCGTTGCGCCCGTGAGTCCACCTCCCTGGAGTCTTTCCACCTCCACCTCAACCGCTTCATTCCTGGTATGTTAAATGTAAAACTGGATCATGTTGTTACGTCATGTTGTGTGTTAACAACTGTGTGCATGTGAGGAGTTCTTATTTCTTGTTGTTGTCGTCGTCATTTATAGGAACAAGTGCGTCTGCCGAGCACTTTCAGGCCCACCTCCTTGAAGGGTTGGTTCGGTGGAATGAGGACCGTGCCGAAGCTGCAGCGGAGGGGGGGGGACAGAAGCAGACCCTGCACTGCTATGATGGTGTAGCCCAGCACGCCATCAATGAGCTGAGCCAGAAGCTCCTGGGCTGCAGTCTTGTGAAGGATCACACAAGGCCTGCAAAGTACACTGGTATGTATTTCTAAATTATACACACACACTAAAACATGTACAGTTCTGTTTATGTACAACTCTCTTTTTTGTTGTTGTTTCTTTGTTTAAGGGGAACTCATTGGGGTCGAGTATCTCTTCTCCCAGACCCATGGTGACCAGAGGTTGGAGTCCAACCTCGGTAAGGACCCGGATGTCCCAGACGGGACACCTGATCTATTTGAGGGAGGAGAGGTAGAGGAGGAGGACCTGGGAGAGCTTGAGGAGGAGGATGACCCCACCATGTCCTTGCCCGACCTCGATGACCATCTCCCACCAGTCCCTCCACTCAGGAAGGCCACTCCACCGCCCACTCAACCCAACCCATCCCAGGTACCTGTCGTCACACCCCCTGATGACACTATGGAGGAGGTGGACACTGCACCAGCTGCCAGTCAGGACCCGGAGGATGACGTAAGTGCCTATCCACATCCTAAACAGCTCACTCTCAAGTTTCTTTCCATTCATAACTATTAATCTGACTATTAATCCAACCCTTCCCCATGACTCTTCTAATTTCCAGGAGTACATAGGACCTGATGGGGTTAGTGGATACCAGCACGTGGTCCTCCTGGCCAAGAGTCTGCTGAGGCTGCTGGAGGGGCCATGGATCTCTAATAGGCAAATAGAGGAGATCATGGCTCTCTGGGGAAATCTTCCGGAGAGAGACAAGGCGGCAGTCTCTTACCCCGAGAGGTTCCGGGACCGAGTCCTGCAGGGGAGATTCAACAATTCACAGAGCTCAACCGTGACGGGGGAAGAGAGTATGAAGCGGTACGTACTGCACATTGTTCTAAACTCACTACACACATAAAGACATGAGTGTATTTCTCATTAACGTGATGTTTCCTTTTGTTAACTTAATCTACCTTCAGCTCCCTGCTTGGCCAAGACTCTGGACCTGCTCAGTGGCCCAACACCAGCAGGACAGTGGAGGCCATTTTTGTGGAGCTGTGCCACAAACACCCTGCTGGCAAGACGGTTCTTGGTAACCGGGTCAACAGGTGGGCTGCTATCCTGGGGGACTACAGGAGAATCAGGACCATGGTGCTGGGCAGCCCAAACCTCAATACCCACACAAGGCTGCAACTGTTCCAGGTCAACAAGCTGACCTTGACACAGTGGTAAGTAAAAAAATATATTTTGGTATATTTTATGTGTAGTTCACTGGTTGACAGTGTTCCTGATAACAGTAAACATATTTCACATTTTTCACACAGGTACAACAAATGGATATCCTCTATGGAGAGAGTGGCCCTGCACCAGAACCGGGACAGCATGACTGCAGAGAGGGAGGAGTCAGGCCCCTTCCACACTGCAGTCTGGAGCACTTCACCGCTGCCAGCCCCATCAACCAGCAGCACCTACCAGCTGCCAGAGGACAGAACGGGGCAGGCTACACAGCGTGGCAGAGCAGCCACTTGTCAGCCACTGCCACCTCTACCGCCACCCAGTCTGCCTACCACCTCCCTCCCTATAACGCCAGTCTCCCAAGACCTGCCCTCGACCTCCACTCCTCTTCCCCCTCCTCCTGCTGGTGGACCCAAGGTCTCCAGGACCACTGAATGGAGAAGGAGGAAGAGGCTGGAGTCTGGCATTAAAGTCAGAGCGCACAAGCCATACGAATGCTATAAGTGCTCTAAATGTGGCAAGCCGAAAACTGCAGAGTTTGGACACAGTATGTATGGTTCTGTGAGATTCTGTGCCGCTTCCTCTGGCGGCCAAACTGTGGAGGAGTGGCTGGCACTCACGAGGGCACAGCATGGTGCTAGCCAAGGCCAGTAAACTCTGACTGACTGACTGATTGGTGTGTCAATTGTAAAGTCGTTTTTGTACATATGTTCTTTGTTGTTTATTTATTTTTTAAGACATTCATTGTTACTCTTGTACATTTAGCTCATTTCAAATCATCTTAACTTGTACAGTAGGTGTAGGGGACATTATGCTGGGTTGTTTCACATGTAACATTCCCTGTGAAATAAATAATAATTGAATGCAAGCGCTTTTTCTCCCTTGAAATTCATTTTGATTTATTGTCATACACTCTCTTTAAAGTTCAACAAATAAAAAGACAAGTAAATCTGTCATCATTTTCTTAGTCAATAAACACACTGTTTACAGAGTTGTAACACACAAAAAAACAATAATACAGTCAAGTTCTACTCATAGATTTGAGATGACCAGCAGATACTACAGGTGACAGCAGGGAGTCAAACCCCCGCAGTGACGCCCACTAATCTCTGATTGATTGCTGCACACCTTCTCTCCCCCTTTCGCTCTCTCCCTCTTTTTCTCTTTCGCCCTCCCCCTTTTTCTTTCTCTCGTTTTTTCTCTCCCTCCCCCTTTTCTGTCATTTTTTCTCTCTCCCTCCCCTTTTTGTCTCCCTCTCCCCTTTTTCTCTCCCTCCCCTCTTTTACTCTTGTTCTTGCAAGAGGAAGAGGTTGCAACTCTCTGAGGCAGAGGCCTCTGCTTCAGAGAGTTGCAACGTATGCTGGGTTATATCGCTTCAGCCCTACGAATCAAATTACAGCTTGTTTTCCTGTGTAGAGCAAACCAAAATTACAGCCTGTTTGTTTTCCTGTGTAGTGCACCCAAATTACAACTTGTTTGCATCCAAAATGGCACCCTATTCCCTATTTAGTGTACTCGTTTTGCCCATAGGGTCCAAAGTAGTGCACTATATAAGGAATAGGGTGTGATTTGGTATACATCCTTGACTGACTCATCTTGGGGACACCTAGAAAGTAGGCTACTATGGGGTCTGGTCAAAAGTAGTGCACTGTAGGGAATGGGGTGCCATATGGGATGCAAACTTATAAAGTATGGTTGACTCTGGACCCCATGTACCCTCCTCTCTTCTAGGGCCCTATGTTGTCTTTTTAGGAGTCCTGAGGTTCCGTCAAATCTCATTCCACCCTAGTCCCTATCAATACACAGTGATGCTCCATCTGGTCGAGGGTTAGCCGATGTTCCAACTCGTGAACTATGGTGTGTTATTTTGTGTGTATAGATTGCTGACATTTGTTTAATGTTTATTGGATTTACATTGCAATAATTATCTTCCATTGTATCCTGTTTCCCTATGTATACTCTGGTTCATCATTAAAACTCCTAGACTGGGCTTCTGTGTCTGTCATCACTGTTTAGATCTGGTGTTCAAAGCACATGGCTACTTAATATGCATTGTTGACACATCCCTGCCAACTCCTCCTCTCACCCAGCTAAACCCCCCATTTCCCCTCCTCCTTGGACAGAGAAGAATGGGCAATATCCTTGGGCAATTTGCAAATTTGTATCTGTTCCAAATGTTCCAAATACCCATATTGTTCCATTTGTCCTCTCCTCCAATCAGAGCTTCAGCTTGTTCCAAATTGGAGAAAGAGAGCAAAAACCAACCAATAAAGAGCCTAGCTTGTTCCAAAAGTTTTTCAGCCAATCATCTTCCTCTAAAATTTTCCTAACATCGCTTCTTCAAAATCTTTCTCTAGGCAGCCATTGATTGAGCAAATTTTGCCTAATTTGCAAAGAATTTAACATCAACGACTATAAATGTGATGAAATATGACAATAACAAGTCAAGCCAACCGAATTGTTTAACTACAGGGGCTACCCAAATTGTTTAATTTAACAACGTCTGTAGATCGCTAGCTACTGTAGCTATAGTAATAGTGTGCAGCATGCTGTTAGCATTGGCTATAAAATATTTTTCTAACAGAAATTGATGATCTAAAATATTTTGCTGACAGAAATTGATGATACCCGGTGAATATATGATGGAAGTGTGCTTAGTTGGCAAAGAAATGAAAATAATCGACGAGTAGCACGTCTAGTCAACCGAATTGTTTGACTACAGGGGCTACCCAAGCTGTGTAATTTAACAACGTGTTTAGATCGCTAACTACTTTAAACTAGGTTTACAAAATCTCAAAAGATATTTTGACCGCTGACAACCCTATAAAACCTTAGCTAAAATTTCTATCATCTCAAAGTTGGAATTGTATACTACTTAAATGTCTATTTTCCTTCGTTTTTTGATGGCATGCATTTGAAGTGTATGTAGTTGGATGCATTGTCTGATATGTGACAACCTGGGGCAAACGTGTCTTTCTATGAATTTAACTAAACTGAATTTAACTGCATATAAGTTATTAACCCTGACCCGGCACCCCCCACCACACTGCTGAACCTAGCAGACCTATCAAGCAAACGTGAGTTCCTTTATATGTACCTAATACGGTTATGCTGTCGCTTGTCACAAAACCAACCTAACTAACCAAGAACCAACCAAACTAACCAAGAAACAACTTCATCAGATGACAGTGTAACAGTATAACTTTAGTACGTCCCCTCGCCCCGACACGGGCGCGAACCAGGGACCCTCTGCACACATCAACAACTGACACCCACGAAGCGTCGTTACCCATCGCTCCACAAAAGCCGCGGCCCTTGCAGAGCAAGGGGCAACACTACTAATAGGTTTCAGAGCAAGTGACGTAACTGATTGAAACGCTAGTAGCGCGTACCCGCTAACTAGCTAGCCATTTCACATCCGTTACAACAGTCTTATAACATGTTATTCAATAAATCTATGTTTTGTTCGAAAAATGTGCATATTTGAGCTATAAATCAGTTTTACATTGCAGCTACCATCACAGCTACCGTCAGAAATAGCACCGAAGCAGCCAGAGTAATTACAGACACCAACGTCAAATACCTAAATACTCATCATAAAACATTTCTGAAAAATACATGGTGTACAGCAAATGAAAGACAGGCATCTTGTGATTCCAGCCAATATTTCCGATTTCTTAAATTCGTTGGAAATTAAGCAAAATTACCTCAGATAGCTGATAGAAAGCTGATAGATTAGCTGATAGATTACCTCAATGGCTGATAGAAAAATATTTTGTGATGAAGTGACGTTAGGAAAATTTCAGAGGAAGATGATTGGCTTAAAAACTTTTGGAACAAGCTAGGCTCTTCATTGGTGGATTTTTGCTCTCTTTCTCCAATTTGGAACAAACTGAAGCATCTGATTGGAGGAGAGGACTAATGGAACAATATGGGTATTTGGAACATTTGGAACAGATAAAAATTTGCAAATTGCCCAAGGATATTGCCCGTTCTTCTCTGTCCAAGGATGAGGGGAAATGGGGGGTTTTGCTGGGTGAGAGGAGGAGTTGGCAGGGATGTGTCAACAATGCATATTAAGTAGCCATGTGCTTTAATCACCAGGTCAAAACAGTGATGACAGACACAGAAGCCCAGTGTAGGAGTTTTAATGATGAACCAGAGTATACATAGGGAAACAGGATGAAATGTAAGATAATTATTGCAATGTAAATCCAATAAACATTAAATAAATGTCAGCAATCTATACACACAAAATAACACACCATAGTTCACGAGTTGGAACATCGGCTGCCCCTCGACGAGACGGAGCATCACTGTGTATTGATAGGGACTCACTCCATTATTTTCCCCTCTCCTATTTACCCGTCCCTTCATTTCCCTCCCTATTTCCCCTCCCACATTCCCCCCCCTATTTTTGCCTCCCCTACTTCCCTCTTTATTTTCCCCTCTCCTAATTTCCCCCCTCCCAGTTTTCCCTGCCCCTCCCATATTTCCCCTTCCCCCTATTTTCCTCCTCCCATATTACCCTTTCCCTCCCCAATATTTTTCCCACTATTTTCCCCTCCCATATTTCCCTCCCCCTCCCACATTTCCCCCCCTGTTTTCACCTCCCCTATTTCCCCTCCTTATACTTCCCTACCCCTATTTTCCCCTCCCATATTTCCCTCCCTCTCCCCTATATTTCCCCCACTATTTTTACCCTCCCATATTTAATTTCCCCCTCCTATTTTCCTCCCCCCTATTGTCCTTCTACCTCCCCTATTTTCCCATCACCTCCCCCTTTTTCCTCCTCCAATATATCCCTTTCCCTCCCCTATATTTTTCCCACTATTTTCCTCCTCCCCTATTTTCCCCTCCAATATATCCCTTTCCCTCCCCTATATTTTCCCCACTATTTTCCCCTCCCATATTTCCCTCTCCGTCCCCTAAATTTTTCCCACTATTTTCCTCTCCCATATTTCACTTCCCCTCCTCTATTTTCTGCCACGTTTCCCCTCCCCTATTTCTCCATCCCCCTTTTCATCTTCCCCTCCCCTATTTTCCCTCACATATTTCCCTTTCCCTCCCCTATATTTTTCCCTCCCATATTTCACTTCCCTACCCCTATTTTCCCCTCCCCTATTTTCCCCTCCCCTATATTTTCCCACTATTTACCCCTCCCATATTTCACACCCCCTCCCCTATTTACCACTCCCATATTTTATTTTCCTTGCCCCTATTTTCCCCTCCCCTCCCCTATTGCCCACTCCCCTATTTCCCCTCACTTATTTCCCCTCCCCTATTTTTCCCTCCCCTATTTCACCTCCCTTCCTCTATTTTCCACCACGTTTCCCCTCACCTATTTCCCCCTCCTCTATTTTCCCCTTATTTTCCCCACCTCTACTTCCCTTCCCTCCTCTATTTCCCTTCCCCTCCCCTATATTTCCCCTTCCATTTCACTATTTACCCATCCCCTATTTTCCACCTCCCCTATTTTCCCCTCCAATATTTCCCTTTCCTTCCCCTATATTTTCCCCACTATTTTCCCCTCCCATATTTCACTTCCTCTCCCCTATTTTCCGCCACGTTTCCCCTCTCCTATTTCCCACTCCCCTATTTAACCCTCCCTTCATTTCCCTCCCTATTCCCCTCCCTTATTCCCCTCTCCTAATTTTTCCCCCTCCCATATTTCCCTTCCCCTCTCATATTTCCCCCTCCCCCATATTTTTCCCACTATTTTTCCCTATTTTCCCCCTATTTCCCGCTACATTTCACCTCTCATATTTCCCCTCCCCTATATTTCTCCCGCTATTTCCCCTCCCATATTTCACCTCCCTCCCCTATTTCCCCACCCTTATTTTCCACCACTTTTCCCCCACCCCTATATTTCTCACACTATTTTCCCCTCCCATATTTCCGTTTCCCTCCCCTGTATTTTTCCAACTTTTATCCCCTCCCCTATTATCCCCTCCCTTCATTTCCCTCCCTATTTCCCCTCCCCTGATTCCCTCCTTTTTCCCCCTGTCCTAATTTTACCCCTCCCCCTGTTCCCCCTCCCCCATATTTTTCACGCTACTTTACCCCTATTTCCCGCCACTTTTCCCCTCCCAAAATTCCTTTCCCCTCCCCTATATTTCCCCCACTATATCCCCCTCCCATATTTAACTTCCCTCCCCTATTTCCCACTCCCCTATTTCCCCTCCCCTATTTTCCCTTATTTGTCCCCTCCCCTATTTCCCTTCCACTCCCATCCCCTATTTCCACTTCCTTATTTTCCCCTCCCCCTATTTTCCCCTCCCCCCTTGTTTTACCCCTCCCTTCATTTCCCTCCCCAATCACCCATCCCCTATTTCCCTCCTTAATTTCTCCTCTCCTAATTTTCCCCCTTCCCGTTTTTCACTTCCCCTCCACTATTTCCCCCTCCCTCTATTTCCCCCCTCCTATTTTCCCCTTATTTTCCAGTCCCATATTACCCTTCCCCATTCCCTATTTCCCACCCCCCTATTTTTCCCTCCCATATTTCCCTTCCCCTCCCCTATATTTCCCCCACTATTTCCCCTCCCCCATTCCCCCCCTATTTTTGCCTCCCGTATTTCACTCCTTATTTTCCCCGGGCACACCCAATAGGGGGCACCCCTGGTCATTTAGACGTTTTTCAAAAAATCTTCCAAAAAACGACCGAGTCCCACTTCTCTCTCATTGCACTATGTTAGTCTGTGGAACTTAGTCTGTGGAACAAAAGCTGAACATAGTGCAATGAGAAAGAAATTGGACTCAAATTTTTCTGATGATTTAAAAAAAACTTTTTCTCTCTCCCTTTTTCTCTCTCCCCCTTTCGCTCTCTCTCTCCCCTTTTCTCTCTCTCCACTCTCTCCCACTTTTTCTCTCTCCCCTTTCTCTCTCTCCCCTTTTCTCTCTCCACCTTTCACTCTCTCTCCCTTTTTCTCTCTCCTTCCCTTTTTCTCTCTCCCGCTTTCTCTCTCTCTCTCCCCTTTTCTCTTTCTCACCCTCCCTTTTTGTCACACCCTTTCGCTTTCTCTCTCCCTTTTTGTCTCTCTCTCCCCCCTTTTCTCTATCTCTCTTTTCTCTCCTCATTCTCCCCCTTTTCTCTCTCCCCCCTTTCCCTACCTTTTTCTCAATCCCCCTTTCTCTCGCTCTCTCCCACTTTTTCTCTCTCCCCTTTTCTCTCTCTCCCCTTATCTCTCTCCCCTCTCTCCCTCCCTTTTTCTCAATCCCCCTTTCTCTGGCTCTCCCCCACTTTTTCTCTCACCCCTTTCTCTCCCTCCATTTTTCTCACTCCCCTTTCGCTCTCTCTCTCCCTTTTTCTCTCTCTCCTTTTTTGTCTCTCTCTCCCCCATTTTCTCTTTCTTTCTTTTCTCTCCTCATTCTCCACCTTTTTCTCTCTTTCCCCTCTCTCCCTCCCTTTTCTTCCCCCTTTTCTCTCTCTCTCTCCCATTTTCTCTCTCTCTCTCCCTTGTTTCTCTCTCCCCCCTTTTCTCTATCCCCTTTTTTCGCTCTCTCCCTTTTTTCTCTTTCGCCCTCCCCCTTTTTCTTTCTCTCATTTTTTCTCTCTCCCTCCCCTTTTTCTTTCCCTCCCCTCTTTTTCTCTTGTTCTTGCAAGAGAAAGAGGTTGCAACTCTCTGAGGCAGAGGCCTGGGTTATATCGCTTCAGCCCTACGAATCAAATTACAGCTTGTTTTCCTATGTAGAGCAAACCAAAATTACAGCCTGTTTGTTTTCCTGTGTAGTGCACCCAAATTACAACTTGTTTGCATCCAAAATGGCAAACTATTCTCTATTTAGTGTACTCGTTTTGCCCATAGGGTCCAAAGTAGTGCACTATATAAGGAATAGGGTGTGATTTGGGATACATCCTTGACTGACTCATCTTGGGGACACCTAGAAAGTAGGCTACTATGGGGTCTGGTCAAAAGTAGTGTAGGGAATGGGGTGCCATATGGGATGCAAACTTATAAAGTATGGTTGACTCTGGACCCCATGTACCCTCATCTCTTCTAGGGCACTATGTTGTCTTTTTAGGAGTCCTGAGGTTCCGTCAAATCTCATTCCACCCTAGTCCCTATCAATACACAGTGATGCTCCGTCTCGTCGAGGGGCAGCCGATGATCCGTCTCCTCGGAGGGGCAGCCGATGCTCCGTCTTGTCGAGGGGGCAGCCGATGTTCCAACTCGTGAACTATGGTGTGTTATTTTGTGTGTATAAATTGCTGACATTTATTTAATGTTTATTGGATTTACATTGCAATAATTATCTTCCATTTCATCCTGTTTCCCTATGTATACTCTGGTTCATCATTAAAACTCCTACACTGGGCTTCTGTGTCTGTCATCACTGTTTTGACCTGGTGATTAAAGCACATGGCTACTTAATATGCATTGTTGACACATCCCTGCCAACTCCTCCTCTCACCCAGCAAAACCCCCCATTTCCCCTCCTCCTTGGACAGAGAAGAATGGGCAATATCCTCGGGCAATTTGCAAATTTTTATCTGTTCCAAATGTTCCAAATACCCATATTGTTCCATTAGTCCTCTCCTCCAATCAGATGCTTCAGTTTGTTCCATATTGGAGAAAGAGAGCAAAAATCCACCAATGAAAAGCCAAGCTTGTTCCAAAAGTTTTTAAGCCAATCATCTTCCTCTGAAATTTTCCTAACGTCACTTCATCACAAAATATTTTGCTGTCAGCTATTGATGCTACGGTGAGTATCTGAGGTAATTTTGCTTAATTTGCAACGAATTTAACATCGAGGACTATAAATGTGATGAAATATGACAATAACACGTCTAGTCAACCGACTTGTTTGACTACAGGGGCTACCCAAAATGTGTAATTTAACAACGTTCGTAGATGGCTAGCTACTGTAGGTGTACAAAACTCACAAAGTTCATTTGACCACTGACAATCCTGTAAAACCTTAGCTAACATCTATATCAACTCAAAGTTGGAATTCTATCCTATTTAATTGTCTATTTTCTTTTGTTTTTTGATTGCATGCGTTTGAAGTGTATGTAGTTGAATGCATTGTATGATATGTGACAACCTGATGGTCATTGGGGGCAAACGTGTCTTTTTATGTAAACTGAATTTAACTGCATATGAAATAATAATCACCCTACCCATAACCCACAAATCCCCCACTGCTGTCCTCCTTCTAGCAGACATATCAAGCAAACATAAGTTCCTTTTTAATGTACCTAATATGGTTATGCTGTCACTTGTCACTGCACTCATCAGTCATGATAATATATTTTTTTCTTACCTCCTAAGATGGAAAATCCAAGGTTCCGTTTCACGCCCTCACAGGAGTTGGTCCTCAAGGCCCTACCCCAGGCTGTAAGAGTGGCTGCTGACGGCCCCCCTGCTTCTGGTGCTCAGGGCCCTCCTGTGAGGACTAAGAAGTGGGAGGAAGTGGAGGCAGAGGCTCGAGCCCGCGTCGTCTCCGAGGGAGGTGACCCCGGTGCAGAGATGGTCATCCTGAGCCGGTGCATGGTTCAGTTCGGCAAGTACCGGGGTCAGACCTTCAAGTGGATGATGGAGAACGACGTGGGCTACATGGTGTACGTGGTAACAGTGCATCAGAAGGAGAGGGAGCAGGAGCGCAGCGTTTCCCAGCATCCCCTGATGGGCAAACAAGGATGCCTTGCCTCGCGACTTGTGCGCCGATCCGGCCTTCGCTGAGATGGTCAAGTTCAACCGGCGCATGAGGAAGCTAAAGTCCTGTCCTCCCAGCTAGGTGAGTTTGTTTAATTCTCCTCATTGTATGTAAGATGTAACTCTTTTGCTCTGTTAATTGGTTCCAGTGGTTCCAACAGTTAATTGGTTCCAGTGCTGGTTTCAGGCCAGGAGGGCAAGGCCCTTGTTGGCATCGGGAAGTACAAGTGGGACACGCTGCAGGACCTGTATGAGGCTACGGGTGCAGACAGGATAAGGTAATGGGGGCACGTGTCTTTTGTGTTTTCTATGTTCATGTCAGTGTGTTTTATGCAACATTTTACATCTGAAACGTTCCCTCTGCTGTGTCTCTCACAGATATGTCAGGAGCATGAGGACGCAGACACCCCGTTATCCTGGGAGTGCGATGGCCGCCTTGATTGGCTACATTCAGCGCAGAGACCAGGAAGGGGTAGCTGCTGTGGCCAGGCGCAGCCAGCACCACCCCCCGCCAGTAACACCCGGCCCAAGATTGCGGCTACGTAAGTGTTACATATCATCTTAAAGGAAAATATAATTCCACTTGTTCCACACAGTTGGAAATGATGACATATTTGCTATGTTTTGTTTTCAAAGGCCTCTTGGTCCTGCGATCTCTGCGTTCCTTTTAAGACGCTCTCTCACCCAGGTGAACTGCAGGTGAAGATGAAGCCTGCAGTTCAAGGTGAGTGTCTAGTTACACATGTAAGATAATATGAACTTTTTGGATAAGCTGTGTAGCTCACAATCTTTTCTCTCTCCAAGTGATATAGGGGTGTCTTTCCCTCGACCAGCACTGCCACAGACAGATCTATCAGATGCAGAGCTGGTCAAAGCAGCTGCTGACAGACACATGTATGTTTTTACGTCACTATTAATTGACAAAATGTATTGGTAAGAGTCATCTGGGATTAGAGGAGAGTCACTGCATGTATGAACTATTAAATATCGTATCTTGCCACTGTAGCTGTCATCCTGCATGTAGCTGTCATCCTGCGTGTAGCTGTCATCCTGTATGTAGCTGTCATCCTGCATGTAGCTGTCATCCGGTATGTAGCTGTCATCCTGCATGTAGCTGTCATCCTGTATGTAGCTGTCGTCCTGCATGTAGCTGTCATCTTGCATGTAGCGGTCATCATGCGTGTAGCTGTCACCCTGCATGTAGCTGTCATCCTGTGTGTAGCTGTCATCCTGTATGTCACTTAATCATGACTTTCTCTTTTCCATTTTAATCACTTATTTCATTTCAGTTTTACACTCAAACTTGACCAATACTCATTTCATTTTTTTGTTACATCCTATCACTGATTGATATTCATCTGGGCATGTAGGAATGTGCTATTAACTTAATCACTGTTATCTACATTTGTAATATGTCTGTCCATTTCATGCATGCATTTATTTTATTTATTCATTCATTAATTTAACCTATTTATTTCTGTGTCACTGCAAAAGCCGTAGCCCTACAGGTCCCCCCCATTGCTCCCTCGGCCTCTGCTTCCAACTGACCAAGCCCCTGTTCCTGCCCCGGTCCTGGCCCCGGTCGCTGCTCCTGCCCCACGGGGGCAGAGCGAAGAGGAGGATTTGCCCCGGCAGTCCTTCCTGCCTCCAAGGCCCTCCTCAGAAAGTGCTGAGGTAAATTCATCAACTGTAATTACTCCACATTGTTAAGATATTAAACACGATGCCAAATTGGACACAGTGGGCACACACTGCAAGGCTGGGCTCTACAAGACCATCCGGAGGGTCTTGGACATCGACCGCTGGTATCTCATGGCCACTGAGTGCCTGGAATGCGGTCGGTGTAAGAAGGTCGCGGGGTGGTCACGGGACCTTGTCAGTCAGCTGGACGCTCGGCATCGCTGCCAGTTTCCAGCAATATTGACATACAAGTAAGTTCACAAGATTTTGTTAGTTAGTAATAAAGTAAAATGAAAGCGTGTCATTCATATGCTTTATATCTCTCTCTCCTCTAGGTCTGGGCCATCCAGTCCCACCGCCCCTGAAGACGGAAGCTCTCCTGAGGCCCCTGGTCGACACGGTTCTCCTCACCCTGACCACTCCTCTGATTGAGGTAATTATAATTGACCTTTTGTGTTGTTAAAAAAATACATGCTATTGCAACCTCTTTGAAATAAGGAATTGAGACAAAAAACTCAAGACAATTTTCAGGTGTTTAATACCAAGGATGCCATCAGCTGAGTGCATTCATTTAGAAAGCTCACAACACGTCTTATACTCTTCCCTTGTAGACGTCACCTCCCTAGTTATACATTTTATGACCCCAATGACTCTCCCCTTCTTTCCCCTGTGGAATGTCCACGGTCCTCTCTTTGTTTAGCTATCCATCTTCTGGGCCTGACCCTGATCTCTGATCCTAGGCAATTTCCTCTTGTCTGATTAGGTCATGGTTTCTAAATTAGCATACACAAAGTTTCATGACCTAAACTCCATTAATACTCACAGTAATCATTCACTAAACAGGATTAAAAAACTACAGTTTAACTTGAAACATGTTACATTTTAACAGATTCCATCTGTTGATTTTCAGTTACACAATATAAAACATCTTCTATTTCCTTTGTAGAAGAATCTTATGTGTTACCCCTAAATGTTTGACATCGTCCTCATCGATTCTTCCATGTCTCTTTATCTTCAGGGGGAGAAGCAAGGCCCTAATGCAATGCCGGGCTACCAGCATGTCCGCAGGCTTGCCAGGGCCTTGGTGGGGGTGAGGAACCGTCAGGGGCTGTCGGACCGCACCAGGAGAGGATCGTTCAGGGGCGGTTCAAGGCAACGAAGGGGAAGTCGTCCATTGTCGTAGGAAAAGACTCTCTCTAATGGTATGTTGTTAGTGTTCATGTCCTCCACCTTACTATTATATTGCCTGCCTCTACATTAAATGCTTATGAAGGTTAGTTGATGGCTATCATTATTTTTCAATGTTCTCTAATTATTTATCTCCTCTGTTTCAGTTGCCTTCTTGGACTCAACTCGGGCCCTGCAAATTGGCCGGGCACCAGCCTTTGGTGGAGGCCATTTGCAGTCAGCTCTGCCAAATCCATCCCAGCGCCATCAGCCTACTTTATGATACAGAATGCAGGGATGTGTACTGAACCTGTACCCATAATAAAACAAAGTGCTCTATGGTCAAATGCATCTAAAGGCTTTAATGAAGTGGCATCTGCATTCATATAGATGATTTTGCAATAGTCTAGGACCAGTAAGAACATAGATTGAACTATCTGCTTGGTATTATTAAGCAAGAGGCCTGACCTATTTCTATAGAAGAAGCCTATTTTGATTTTCAGCATCTTAATTAACTCATCAATATGTTTTTAAAAATATGTTTTTTAAAAAGACAACTTAACGTATTTACTGATACACCACCGTACTAGGGACGTACACTTCAATCATTAGAATAATTTTTGTGTCCTCTAGAAAACAACATACTTAGTTTTCCATGTATTCAATAATAATTTAAGGTCAAAGGTTTTCTGCAAAATAATGAAAGCATAATGTAGTTCAGATAGAGTATGATCAGCGATAGAGTACTCAACCGTATCGTCTGCATACAGGTGCAGGTAAAACATTATTATTATATATTTCTGACAAAACAATATTATTAATGTATAAAATAGTTGTTTATTAGACATTCTAACAGAACACAATATCTAGATACTAAAACATGTATATGCAACATTTGAACAACAATTTCGACCCCCTCGGGTTATAAAGTATATGACATGACGATACATTGGCTATTTTAGTATTCCTTTTTTATTTACATGTTTATAATTCGAAAGTATATTTTTAGAGTGGAGGGAAATATGTTTTATGTTAAACTGTAGAGAACAAGAACCTTTGGTGAATCAAAGAGTCACTGATGTTTTATATACAGTACCACACATATCCAGAAGGCTCGTTCTGACAATAAACAAGAAGTTTTAACGTTTCAAACGAGGATGTCAAGACAGGTCCGTACTGTAGTACTACGCTATTACACTGTTATGTACTACTAATGTTCTAGTATCTAGGATGTTAAGGAATATCTATAGGGGGGAACATGTACAAGATATAACACATTCCCCACAGCATCGAAGGATGCTGACACTGTCACGTTCCTGACCTGTTTTCTGTTGTTTTTGTATGTGTTTAGTTGGTCAGGGCGTGAGTTGGGGTGGGTAGTCTATGTTATGTGTTTCTATGTTGGGTTAATGTGTTGCCTGATATGGTTCTCAATTAGAGGCAGGTGTTTGACGTTTCCTCTGATTGAGAACCATATTAAGGTAGGCTGTTCTCACTGTTTGTTTGTGGGTGATTGTTGCTGTGTCTGTGTTTGTGCACCACACGGTACTGTTTCGTTTTGTTTAGTCTGTTCGTGCGTTCTTCGTTTTATGGTAGTTCGCATGTTTAGGTCTGTTGACGTCGTTTGTTGTTTTGTAGTTTGTCTTGTATTTTCGTATTCGTTATTATAATTAAATTCATTATGTCTACATACCTCGCTGCGTGTTGGTCCGATCCATGCTCCTCCTCGTCTGAGGAGGAGAACGACTTCGACAGCCGTTACAGACACTGACATTGTATTATGTGAAAGTAGCATAAGTATGTGTAATGAGTTTACAATTTTGTTTAAAAGTTCAGAATATGTCTAGGGAATATTGAGATGGGGTACATATATTATGTATTTCAATTTCTTACACATTTTTAATAACTTGTGAGTTGTAGACATATTTTGATTTAGTTCAGCGTTGAGTCGTTGTTTTTTTACATGTAATCTAAGATCTTCACAACCTAATACATATACAACTTTTTTCATTCCCCCCATGGCTATATAAACCCAACTCTAGGTTTCATTTGCATTATAATAATGATTTACAAATGAAAAAGTCAATAGTTAATTGCATATTATGTAATTGTTGATTAGATTCTTTTTCATGATTTAGCCAATTTTCTCAACTGTGACCCCCTTGCTTTTATGGTTTATAAAATCCGTTGCTAGTCCTAAATCCAGACAAAGTCCAAACATATGTGATTGTTATAAAGGGTCTACGTTGAGGGGGAACAAACATATGTGTTCCTGGAAGGGTGAGCTTTCAGGAATGGGGTCACAATACATATGCTAGAAGTGATAGAAACAAGGATGTATTTCCCAGAAACTAATAGTGTATATCAATTGGTAATTCACGGTATCATGGTTCAATGATACGTGGTCCATTCTGCGGACTGAGAATAAAAATACTTTGCAGAATACAAACATTTAGATTGTATACATTGTTGCTTTGGCAATATTGACACAATGTTTTTCATGCCAATAAAGCAGCTTCAATTTGAAAAAAATTATAATTTGAGAAAAGACAGAGAGAAAGGAGAGAGAGAGAAAAGAACGACAAGAGAGTCTGTCGTTCATGTCCCGCCTCCCCTAAAATCCACGGAGAAGTTCTTTGCAGTTAGTTCTCCATCATTCCGAGTACTTGTGAGAAAGATAGTTGTAAAGGTAACGTTAGCTATATTTCATCGCGGATTTCGGAACACAGTTGTGTATTTCGGTGAATTAAGGTGAGTTTCAGTCGTTGATTTAGTTGTCATCACGTATTTCAGGTACATTTGGATGAATTAATGTGAGTTTCAGTCGTGGTCGTAAAGGCAACGTTAGCTATATTTCATGGCAGATTTCAGAACACAGTTTCAGTCAATTTAAGTGAGTTTCAGTCGATTTTCTTGAAAACGAGTCCTGTCGCTAGCTAATAATGTGTAATAAAGGGCGGTAATAATTGATAGTTAGCTGGCTAACTAGTTAACGTTATATATTTATATATTTAGCCAATGTAGTTAACGTGCAGTGTTAACTTAGTGTACTACAACGCACACTTGCCAGTTAGCTAACGTTATATGTAGAATGAAATGGACATTTAACGCTGTATGGGCCAGCTGGCTAACGTTATATGTAGAATGAAATGGACATTTAACGCTCTATGGGCCAGCTGGCTAACGTTATATGAAGAATGAAATTGACATTTAACGCTGTATGGGCTCTACTGTAAGCAGGGTAACTATGTGGTCCACTGTATTGCTGTCAACAAATAACGTGTGTGTATGTGTGTGAATAACCTCTCTTAATGAAAGGAAGAATGGATTATGTTCACACCCCTGCTTTCCGCTTGGAGCCCTCTGGTGCCCTCACCCTGAGGGCATCTGAAGAGGCTGCCAGGGTTGCCAGGACCATCCAGGAGGAAGAGTGTACAGGTGTAGTCCGGGTGCTGAAGCCACGACAAGTGAAGGAGAAGGCAAAGGCTTGTGTGGTAGCCAGAGGGGGTGACCCGGATGATAGCCGACTGGTGGACAGTGAGAGTGCCATCCAGTTCGGCAAATACCGTGGTCAAACCTTCAAGTGGCTGCTAAGCCACGATGTCGGCTATGCCGTCATGGTCTTGGCTTCTCACCAGCAAGAGAGGGAGATGGGGGACACAAACACGTCTTCTGAAATGGCCAACAAGGACCGGTTTGACTGGTACTCTTTTCCTTAAATAGTTGTAATTTCTTATAAAATTACAAAAACATGAAATCAGTCAGAATCACAATACAATTTATAACATTTTCCCAACCATCCGGACAGGTATACCAACCTGTTTCCTGAGGTCCAGAAGGCAGTGGAGGAACGCAGGGTACGGGACGGGACCTTGCCCCCCCGACCTGACCAGGAGGACACAGTAACAGCTGTAGCGCCTCCTAATCCATGTAAATATATATTCTGTAGTCATCTAAGTCAATCAAACAGTAAATCAAACAGTGTAGCAGTTGACAATATAACTGTGTCATTATGTTTGTCTGTGTTTCTTAGCTGCCGAGCCATCGGATCAGGAGGTGCTGTCTATCTGCGTGGGTTTTGACCAAGGTACTCTATGTTATGGCACTTTATTGTTTTTTTCTGTTGAGAAGAATATACATATGAAATGACCTTTCCCCTAATAACTATCTGTTGTTGTTAGCATTAACAGGATACACTTTAAAGTGGTAAGGTAAGTGGTAAAATTGTTAAAACACCTCCTAGCTGGGCTTAGAAATCACTGTAGAATTTCTCATTTTTGCATCCATTTTGCTTGCCATAGAAAAATCCTTCCTCATCTTTTTGTGGAATGAATTGTTTACTGTAGCTTGTCTTGTCACCATTCCAACCTGTATTTCAGTCTGCATCACTTTGCTTGGCCTATTCCTTGCTTGTAGATGTCTACCCACTATACATCTGTCGTTTGTATCTTTTAAATGTAGATTGTGTTTAACCTAGATTCCTAACCTCTACCACTGATAACACTGATCAAAACTAAACCAAAGTGCATTGGCTGTCAACAGGCTGTTAACATGTTTTGAAGCTGAAGCTCTATTCTAATTGAATTATTTCACTTATTTCTCTGAAATATTTTGTGAGACTAACTCCTGTGCTCCTGTAGCAGTTCCTACTGCTCCCACCCCCACCGCACCCCCTGCTGTGCTAGCTCCTACTGCTCCCACTCCCACCGCACCCCCTGCTGTGCTAGCTCCTACTGCTCCCACTCCCACCGCGCCCCCTGCTGTGCTAGCTCCTACTGCCCCTCCTCAGCTCCAGTCAACCTCCCAGCCAACAGCTGGACCACTACAGCCTGCTGCTGACGCTCAGGTAAACGTCTCACCTCAACTATGACTTGGCTATTTCATTTAACTTTTGGTTGTGTGGGGATGGAAAAGAAATGTATTGATTCTCTGCTCTGTTGCAGGTGCTTCTCCCTGAGGGATGGAAGCAGACCCTCCCAAAGGAGCAGCAAGAGTGGGTCAGTCGGGCCATTTTCATCAGGAACAAGCAGCTCAAATGTGTCCTGAAAAGCCAGCTTGAGCTGTGGTACTTCCCTCCTCTGCCTCCTAACATCAGCCATCAGCCTCCAGCTTCTCCCTCCGCCTACTTCCTCCGGCCATTCTGCCTCTGGATGCCCTACCGCCTTTGGGCCTTTAAGTTTGTGTGCACCCAGCCACGGTGCAAGCGTCAAAAGCTCACAGGCTGTGGGGTGTACAAGACAGTCCGGAGGGTGCTTGACATGGACGGCTGGTATTATATGGGGACAGAGTACCTGGAGTGCCGCCTCTGTAAGAAGAAGCTAGCAGGATGGTCGCTGGATATCTTGGACCAGCTGGACGCAAGTCATCGCTCCATTTTCCCAGCCATCTTGACTTACAGGTTAGTAATTCACACCTCTGAAAATCAAAGCTCTTGTTCACTTTGAGGAAAAACAGAAAAAAGCATCATGGTGAGAAAAAGAGGCGGTCAGTAGGTTCTTGTCAACACTGAGGTTTTGATTTTTCAAAGCCCCATTGACATGTTAATTTGCTCTTTGCCCCATTAAAATGTTAATTAGCTCTTTGATCTGATTTTCTGACCTTTGATCTCTTATCAGGAACTGCCCAAACAAAGCAAAGTGTTTCAAAGTCACCCTTTCCCAAGCCCCTCCTTCCCTTATCAAAGTGTTTCTAGAACCCCCCTCCACACACTCCTCACCCTCTTCTCCTCATTTCCCCCCCCAATTGTCTCTGTGTATTAGGCTGTCCTGTGACCTGAAGGTGGTCAGGCTGATGAGAGAGAGGACACTGGGGAACAGTGTGACCAGGCTGTACAACCAGCTGAGGGAGCAGCACAGCCTGACCTGGATGAGTCGGACCCTGTACTACCTGTCCGTCTGTGACCACTTTGTAGTCCCAGGTGCCGCACCACTGAGGGTAACACCTCCTCCTCCCTTTTTGGATGTGCCCTCAGCCCAGTGGCTGCTGACTGTCCACGGCTACGACGTTCTGTTCCAGCTGGAGGACTTCAAGGCCAGAGTCACCTCCATCTTTGGGTCCATCCTGAAGATGGATTCAACCAAGAAGGTGATTCAAGATGTTTTGACCAGAAATAATACTAGTTAGTTAGAGACAATCAAATGAATAATAATTTATTATGACTTATTTTATGACTTAATAAATGTGTTGTGAAACTTTGTGTCCACTCACTGACATGACTGTGTTTGTCTGTCTTGTCTGTCTGTGTTTGTTTGACTCCCCTCAGGTGACCAAGAAACTAGCTGGGGCAGCACACGGGACAGCAGCGTGGGCCACAAATGTGGGCAATGAGTACGGCCAGGTGCTCATTACGGTCCTCGCTGACAGCGAAGGAGAGGGCCTGCTCGACATGGCAGCTGGCCTCCAGCAGCGCTACAGTAGAGCTGGAGTGGCACCTCCCAAGCTGCTCTATGTCAACCGGGACTGCTGCGCCCTGATGGGAAAGGGGAAGACGGCAGCCATGTTCAGCCAGTGGGAGGAACTCATCGTCCGGCTGGATGTGTGGCACCTCATCCGTCGCTTTGCTGGGGGAGTGACAACAGAGAGCCATCCTCTGTATGCTCTCTTTTTGCGGCGGCTCTCCTCCTGCATGTTGGTGTGGTGTGCAGAGGATGTGGAGCGCCTGCTGGAGGCCAAGCGAGGTGAGCTCAAGGAGAGCCACATCACGGGGCTCAGTGACGCACAGGTGATGAAGAGGATCAGCCTGAAGGAGATGGCTCGGCACTGTCGTCGTCGCACGCGCGGGGCGGAGGAGACCGAGCGTCTCATCGGGGAGCTCCTGGAGACCTTCATCGATGCCACAGACACCCTGGGCGTCCGGCTCCTGGACCGTGACCGAATGCAGGCCATCTGGCAGACCCAGAGACGACACCTGGTCTGTATTCAGGACCCCCCTGGTGTCAGCATCTACACCAAAAAGGGCAAGGACGTGACCAAGGGAGGGGTCATCCTGCCTGTGTTGCGTTGCGCCCGTGAGTCCACCTCCCTGGAGTCTTTCCACCTCCACCTCAACCGCTTCATTCCTGGTATGTTAAATGTAAAACCAGATCATGTTGTTACGTCATGTTGTGTGTTAACAACTGTGTGCATGTGAGGAGTTATTATTTATTGTTGTTGTTGTTGTTGTCCTCATTTATAGGAACAAGTGCGTCTGCCGAGCACTTTCAGGCCTACCTCCTTGAAGGGTTGGTTCGGTGGAATGAGGACCGTGCCGAAGCTGCAGCGGAGGGGGGGGGACAGAAGCAGACCCTGCACTGCTATGATGGTGTAGCCCAGCACGCCATCAATGAGCTGAGCCAGAAGCTCCTGGGCTGCAGTCTTGTGAAGGATCACACAAGGCCTGCAAAGTACACTGGTATGTATTTCTAAATTATACAATTATACACACACACTAAAACATGTGCAGTTCTGTTTATGTACAACTCTTTTTTTTTTTGTCTCTCTGTTTAAGGGGAACTCTTTGGGGTCGAGTATCTCTTCTCCCAGACCCATGGTGACCAGAGGTTGGAGTCCAACCTCGGTAAGGACCCGGATGTCCCAGACGGGACACCTGATCTACTTGAGGGAGGAGAGGGAGAGGAGGATGACCTGAGAGAGCTTGAGGAGGAGGATGACCACACCATGTCCTTGCCCGACCTCGATGACCATCTCCCACCAGTCACTCCACTCAGGAAGGCCACTCCACCGCCCACTCAACCCAACCCATCCCAGGTACCTGTCGTCACACCCCCTGATGACACTATGGAGGAGATGGACACTGCACCAGCTGCCAGTCAGGACCCGGAGGATGACGTAAGTGCCTATCCACATCCTAAACAGCTCACTCTCAAGTTTCTTTCCATTCATAACTATTAATCTGACTATTAATCCAACCCTTCCCCACGACTCTTCTAATTTCCAGGAGTACATAGGACCTGATGGGGTTAGTGGATACCAGCACGTGGTCCTCCTGGCCAAGAGTCTGCTGAGGCTGCTGGAGGGGCCATGGATCTCTAACAGGCAAATAGAGGAGATCATGGCTCTCTGGGGAAATCTTCCGGAGAGAGACAAGGCGGCAGTCTCTTACCCCGAGAGGTTCCGGGACCGAGTCCTGCAGGGGAGATTCAACAATTCACAGAGCTCAACCGTGACGGGGGAAGAGAGTGTGAAGCGGTACGTACTGCACATTGTTCTAAACTCACTACACACATAAAGACATAAGTGTATTTCTCATTAACGTGATGTTTCCTTTTGTTAACTTAATCTACCTTCAGCTCCCTGCTTGTCCAAGACTCTGGACCTGCTCAGTGGCCCAACACCAGCAGGACAGTGGAGGCCATTTTTGTGGAGCTGTGCCACAAACACCCTGCTGGCAAGACGGTTCTTGGTAACCGGGTCAACAGGTGGGCTGCTATCCTGGGGGACTACAGGAGAATCAGGACCATGGTGCTGGGCAGCCCAAACCTCAATACCCACACAAGGCTGCAACTGTTCCAGGTCAACAAGCTGACCTTGACTCAGTGGTAAGTTTAAAAAATATATTTTGGTATATTTTATGTGTAGTTCACTGGTTGACAGTGTTCCTGATAACAGTAAACATATTTCACGTTTTTCACACAGGTACAACAAATGGATATCCTCTATGGAGAGAGTGGCCCTGCACCAGACCCGGGACAGCATGACTGCAGAGAGGGAGGAGTCAGGCCCCTTCCACACTGCAGTCTGGAGCACTTCACCGCTGCCAGCCCCATCAACCAGCAGCACCTACCAGCTGCCAGAGGACAGAACGGGGCAGGCTACACAGCGTGGCAGAGCAGACACTTGTCAGCCACTGCCACCTCTACCGCCACCCAGTCTGCCTACCACCTCCCTCCCTATAACGCCAGTCTCCCAAGACCTGCCCTCGACCTCCACTCCTCTTCCCCCTCCTCCTGCTGGTGGACCCAAGGTCTCCAGGACCACTGAATGGAGAAGGAGGAAGAAGCTGGAGTCTGGCATTAAAGTCAGAGCGCACAAGCCATACGAAGGCTATAAGTGCTCTAAATGTGGCAAGCCGAAAACTGCAGAGTTTGGACACAGTATGTATGGTTCTGTGAGATTCTGTGCCGCTTCCTCTGGTGGCCAAACTGTGGAGGAGTGGCTGGCACTCATGAGGGCCCAGCATGGTGCTAGCCAAGGCCAGTAAACTCTGACTGACTGACTGATTGGTGTGTCAATTGTAAAGTCGTTTTTGTACATATGTTTTTTGTTGTTTATTTTTTTTTTAAGATTGTTAATCTCTTGTACATTTAGCTAATTTCAAATCATCTTAACTTGTACAGTAGGTGTAGGGGACATTATGCTGGGTTGTTTCACATGTGACATTCCCTGTGAAATAAATAATAATTGAATGCAAGCACTTTTTCTCCCTTGAAATTCATTTTGATTTATTGTCATACACTCTCTTTAAAGTTCAACAAATAAAAAGACAAGTAAATCTGTCATCATTTTCTTAGTCAATAAACACACTGTTTACAGAGTTGTAACACACAAAAACAATAATACAGTCAAGTTCTACTCAGAGATTTGAGATGACCAGCAGATACTACAGGTGACAGCAGGGAGTCAAACCCGCCCATCCCCCAGTGCCCCTTGTGACGCCCACTAATCTCTGATTGGTTGCTGCACACCTTTACTTGTTGAAGTTTGGGATAGTCTCAGGGAGAGTCTCAGTTTGCCCAGATCTATTAGTCAAGACGGATGCAGTCTTCAATAGGCCAGGCTTTGGGAATATTATCAATGCAGTCTATAACTCTACAGACCGTAAACAAAGAAGGTAACTTGTTTTAACATTATTTATCCACCCTTTTCAGTGTATCTGCTAATTCTAATTCTCACAGCTACATGGGCTGGATAAGGCAGCTCAACACCTTGCCTGGGACAAGAATGCTTGCTTAACTACAATAATACACTGCTCAAAAAAATAAAGGGAACACTTAAACAACACAATGTAACTCCAAGTCAATCACACTTCTGTGAAATCAAACTGTCCACTTAGGAAGCAACACTGATTGACAATACATTTCACATGCTGTTGTGCAAATGGAATAGACAACAGGTGGAAATTATAGGCAATTAAGAATGCATGCTTAACAACAATATATTTTGAAAAGGATAGGAGGAGGAGGAAAGCACAAAAGGCCCAACTGGAATTGAAAAGAATAAAAAGGCAGCCGAGGGAAAGAGAGGAGAGAGCCCAGCGGCATGCTGGGAAATAGAAGGACCCACCTCCACACCTGACATGTTGCCGTCCATGGTGGCCTCCAGTTTTGAACAGGCGGTTCCCCAAAGGTGAGTTCTTTATTTTTTTAAATCTCTATTTTTTTATTCCATAAATTTAGTTCATCTTACAAAAATAAACAATCCAAACAATAAATGATCAATACAACTTAAGTTAATGAAAAGAAAAACAATCAATTACCCAAAAAATGAATGCGTTCGTTCAAATAACATGTAACAATCATGTTTAAATATAGCAATATATTGTGTGGTGTGTTCATTAAGACACTAATGCCCTTTTGTCCTTCTGTAGACAAGAAAGGTCCCTCCTCTCCTCCCCCAAACTTGAAATTCAGCCGTCCACGTTGGCCCCCAGTTCTGAACAGACACCCCCCCAAAGGTGAGTTCTCTTAAATTCACATTTGTGTGTTTGACTATAGCAATTTCCCTTTGTGTAATGTGTTATAATAAGCCACTACCTGTGTTTCCTCTGTAGACAAGAAGCTGAAGCCAGCTCCATCTAGAATCAACAAGGGGGTCAGGAGGAAAGATAAGCGGCGCCCACCAACAAGCAAACCCCTTATTGCTAGAGTTGCTTCCACCCTCACAAAAGGCCTCCCCTTGACCAGGTACACAGGTTTGAGGAGGAGAAGTGCACAGGCTGGTCATGGACCTGTGACGAAGAGGAGGTTTCCTGTTGCTTTCCCCTGCAAGATATGTGGCAAGCCTAAAAGAAAAGAATTTGGCCACAGCCAGTACAGGGGAGAGCACTTCTGTGAGGCAGCAAGGGGAGGCAAAACTGCTGTCGAGAGGTTGGAGGAGAAGAGAGGGCCTGGGCCTCGGGTACCAAGGACCACAGCATAGAGGCGAAGGAAGGAGCTGGATGGTCGTCGTAAATAGTTCTGTAATATCTAAGAAACATGTTAAGTTAGTTGTGTCAAACGGTGTGTAATATGTTTAATATGTAAATAGTTAAATTAAGGATTTGTTTTATCTGTTTTCTTGGTTGATAAATAAAGTAGATCTTGAGAGCCTAAAACTATCATGTGTCAAATGGCTCATTAGTTATTCTGTTTTTGAATTTTGGGAAGCACATGGCTACTTAATATACACCTGTAGGGACACCTACTCTGTTATGACTTTCTTAAAGGTCCAGTGTGCCTATTTCACATGTTTTGACATGAATATGACTGAATTCATTCAATACCTTGACATGTTCACATCAAGTACATTTCAGCAATCTTTGGGGGCCCTGTAAAGTCTGTTAAGGCGCTCCAAGTGCCATGTGGAGGCCCCAGGGGCCAACCTACTAGATGGACTGAGACGGGCATTCTTCTCTGTTCCAAAACCCATCAATGAAGAGCCTAGCTTGTTCCAAAAGTTTTTAAGCCAATCATCTTCCTCTGAAATTTTCCTAACGTCTCTTCATTACAATCTCTTTTTCTGTCAGCCATTGATGCTACTCGGTGAGTATCTGAGGTAATTTTGCTTAATTTGCAACAAATTTAACGTCGACGACTATAAATGTGATGAAATATGACAATAACACGTCTAGTCAACCGACTTGTTTGACTACAGGGGCTACCCATATTGTGTAATTTAACAACGTTCGTAGATCGCTAGCTACTGTAGCTTGCTGCTGCACAGGCAAGTTAGCATTGGCTATACAAATGATGACTAAATGTGATGAAATATGACATGTCTAGCCAACCGACTTGTTTGACTACAGGGTCCACCCAAATTGTGTAATTTAAAAACCTCTCTTGGGTAGGAGACAGTATTTTCACCTCCGGATGTAAAGCGTGCCCAAATTAAACTGCCTGCTACTCAGGCCCATAAGCTAGGATAACCAGGAAGTACTATTATTTTGAAAGGCTGTTTTTACATTGAAAGCCTTTCCACCATACAAAGACTTAGAACCCAGTTCACGATCTCTATGGCTTCCTCTACATGTGGCCAGTCTTCAGGCATTGTTTCAGGCTTTTACTCTGAAAAATGAGGGAGATACACCACTTTTAATGAGTGGACAGTGGAAATGTCCAGACATGAGCCAAGCGCTTGATCTGGAGCGCGCCTTTCTTGTTTCTCCTTTTCTATTGACGAAGCTTTTGTCCGGTTGAAATATTATTGATTATTTATGACAAAAACAACCTGAGGATTGATTTTAAACATCGTTTGACACGTTTCTACGAACTTTTATTGTACTTTTTTAAAACTTTTCGTCTGGATGTTGTGAGCGCTCATTGTGCCTTTGGTTTACTGATCTAAACGCACCAACAAAACTGAGGTTTTTGGACATAAAGAGGGACATTATCAAACAAAACAAAAAATGTATTGTCTAACATGGAGACCTGGGAGTGCCACCAGATAAAGATCATCCAATGTAAGTGATTCATTTTAACGCTATTTCTGACTTTTGTGAGCCCTCTCCTTGGCTGGAAAATGGCTGTATGGTTTTCTGCCTCTAGGCGCTGACCTAACATAATCGTTTGGTGTGCTTTCGCCGTAAAGCCTTTTTGAAATCGGACACTGTGTTTGGATTTACAAGAAGTTTATCTTTAAAATGGTGTATAATGCTTGTATGTTTGAGGAATTTTAATTATGGGATTTCTGTTTTGAATTTGCGCACTGCAATTTCACTTGCTGTTGTCGAGGTGGGACGCTACCTTCCCACTGGTGCCAGACAGGTTAACAACGTTTGTATATCACTAGCTACTGTAGACGTACAAAATTCACAAAGTTTCTTTGACCACTGACAATCCTGTAAAACCTTAGCTAACATCTATATCAAGTCAAAGTTGGAATTCTATCCTATTTAATTGTCTTTTCTTTCGTTTTTTGATGGCCTGCGTTTGAAGAGGATAGTTGAATGCATTGTATGATATGTGACAACCTGATGGTCATTGGGGGCAAATGTGTCTTTCTATGTAAACGGAATTTAACTGCATATTAAATAATAATCACCCTAACCCTACCCATAACCCCCAAAACCCCCACTGCTGTCCTCCTCCTAGCAGACCTATTAAGCAAACGTAGGTTCCTTTATATGTATCTAATACGGTTATGCTGTCACTTGTCACTGCACTCATCAGTCATAATAATAGTTTTTTCTTGCCTCCTAAGATGGAAAATCCAAGGTTCCGTTCCACGCCCTCACAGGAGTTGGTCCTCAATGCCACACCCCAGGCAGAAAGAGTGGCTGCTGACGGCCCCCCTGCTTCTGGTGCTCAGGGCCCTCCTGTGAGGACTAAGAAGTGGGAGGAGGCACTGGGCGGCAGTTCACTGATCTACCGGAGATGCCCCCGGTGCCCTCACCCGTCTGGCTGCTGACAGTCTACAGCCATGACGTGCTGTCGCGGCTGGACGAGGTGAAGGCCAGGGTCACCTCCATCTTTGGGTCCATCTTAAAGATGGACTCTACCAAGAAGGTGAGTTTTCACTTCAAAATGTGAAGATAAGTCGTGTCTGATTTTGTATATCTATATATCAATAATGTCTTAACCTTTCTGTCTTTGCGTGTCTGTCTCCAGGTGACTAAAAAGCTTGCGGGTACCGCTGCAGACACGGCCGCCTGGGTTACCAACGTCGGTAACGAGCACGGGCAGGTCCTCGTCAGTGTCCTCACTGCCGGTGAGGGCGAGGGCCTGCTCCCCATGGCGGCTGGTCTCATGGAGCGGTACCGGCTCGCCGGGGTGGCGCCCCTCCAGCTCATGTACGTGGACCGAGACTGCTGCTCCAGCTTCGGCGGATCAAAGACAGCTGCCATGTACAATGAGTGGGACCAGCTGGTGGTTCGGCTGGACATCTGGCACCTGATGCGGCGGTTCGCGGCAGGTGTCACCACTGAGAGCCATCAGCTCTACGGTCCCTTCATGCGGCAGCTGTCAGCCTGCATCTTTGAGTGGGATGCAGGCGATGTCCGCCGACTGCTGGAGGCCAAGAGGTCTGCGCTGGAGGGGAGGCACGGGATGGTCGGCCTCACCGAGGCGGAAGTTTCGAGGCTGATCGGCAGGAAGGAGATTGCATTTCACTGTCGGCGTCGTACGCGTGGAGCTGCGGCGACCGAAGTCCTTCTCCTTGACCTCCTCGAGACCTTCAACAGCGAGAAGGGGGTCGACACCCTGGGCATCCCGTTGCTGGACTCCGTCCGCATCCAGGCAATCTGGAAAGAGCAGAGGCGCCACCTCCATGGCATACAGGACCCACCCGGTGTACAGCTGTACACCGAGACCGGCAAAATCACCAAGGGCGGCGTAATTTTGCCGGTTTATCGCTGCGCACGGGGCTCCACATCCTTGGAGTCATTCCACCTCCACCTGAACCGGTTCATCCCAGGTAAATGTCATTGCGGAGCTTAAAGTAATGCTTCATGTTTAATGTTAACAGCAACAGCTCTCCCACCCTAATCATGCATTGTTCTCTCAGGTACCAGGGCAAATGCCATGCATTTCCAGGCATTCCTGTTGGATGGACTGGTGAGGTGGAACGAGGACCGTGCGCATGCGGCAGTGGAGGGAAAGAACAGGCAGTCCCTGCTCTCCTACAGTGGCCACCTGCAGCACATCCTTAACCTGAGCAGCCAAAGGGTGCTTGGCAAGGAACAGGTTAAGGACTACTCCAAGCCTAGCGAGTACACGGGTAAGTCGAGTAAGAGAATGAACATTTACATCAATCGCATTAGTTACATCCCATTAACACTTCCCTACTCTGCTTTTTGCCTGTTTCTTTTGCTGTTGCTTTGTTGCTTAAATAGGGGAACTCCTCGGAGTGGAGTACCTGTACTCGCAGACTGGCAGAGTGTTGCAGGATGTCAGCGCGGACCCTGACCTTCCGGAAGAGGCAGCCGAGGGCTGCAGAGGACGAGGGCTTTCAGGAGGAGGATGTGGACCCGACAGTCCACATCCCTCATGTCACACTATGAGCGCCCCGTCCTCCAGCTCAGCGGCACCTCTGTCAGGGGTGCCGCTTTTTTTATCCATTAGTATGATTTTCAGTTAGTTACACAATGTAAAATAACATATTTTTCCTTTGTAGAAACATTTTAAGTGTTACCCCTAAATGTGTGACGTTGTCTCTTTATCTGCAGGGGGAGACTAAAGGCCCTGATGCAATGCCAGGCTACCAGCATGTCCGCAGGCTTGCCAGGGCCTTGGTGGGGGTGAGGAACCGTCAGGGGCTGTCGGACCGTAGGGTAGACGGTCTGGTGGCGCTGTGGCTGGCGCTGCCAGACTTTGACAAGCAACACTTGATCTACCCTGCCCGACACCAGGAGAGGATCGTTCAGGGGCGGTTCAAGGCAACGAAGGGGAAGTCGTCCATTGTCCTAGGAAAAGACTCTCTCCAGCGGTATGTTGTTAGTGTTCATGTCCTCCACCTTACTATTATATTGCCTGTCTCTACATTAAATACATATGAAGGTTAGTTGATGGCTATCATTATTTTTCAATGTTCTCTAATTATTCATCTCCTCTGTTTCAGTTGCCTTCTCGGACTCAACTCGGGCCCTGCAAATTGGCCGGGCACCAGCCGTTTGGTGGAGGCAATTTGCAGTCAGCTCTGCCAAATCCATCCCAACGCCACGCAGTCTGCCGGCGTCAAGAAGAGCAGGTGGGCGCTCATTCTGGCAGACTACGTGGCCATCAGGGAGGCAGTGCTGAACAGCCAGAGGTTGATGACCCAGAACAACCTTCAGCTCTTTGAGCTGAATCAAAGGACCATCAGTCAATGGTAAGACATTAGCTTATGGAAGACTTGTTACATAAAGCCATGTGACTAATGACAATCTGTGTGACAGCTTGTGTTTGTTTTCTCTCCCTGTTTCAGGTACTCCCGGCGTCAGAAGGAGAGGGAGAGGATGGTGCTGCAGCAGGGAATGGGGCTCGCTGCCCCTCCCTGCAGCCAAGCCCCTCCACTTCAAGCAGGAGGGAATCAAGGCACCCTTCCCTTTCCCTACGCCGCCCCCGCCGGTCCCACGCCAGACCACCCAGCAAGGAGAGCCCACCCACCCGCCCATTCTGCCAGCCCACCTGGAGCAACAACCCCCCGCACTTCCCGGCCCAAGCCCAAGGACCACAGACGGGCTGCTCTTCACCTCCTCCAGTGCCAAGGACAACGGCTTGGAGGAGGAAGAGGATGGCGGAGGACACAGAGGAGGTGATAGCCGGGAAGAGAAGGCGACGTGAGCATTACGTCTGCGCCAAATGCGGGTTGCCGAAGTGGCGGGAGACGGGGCACAGCCGCTTCGACGGCGTGGCGTTCTGCTCTGTTGCTGCGGGGGGTAAGACCGTGACCCAGTGGCTGGCGGAAATGAAGGACGCTAAGGGGAGAGGTGAAGGACACTGAGCCACTGGCTGGGTGGTCGGACGTTTTTTTGTTGTTCACCGTTTTCCTCTACTTGGACCGAGACCTTGAGCGTGGTGTAGAGGCTTGTGTGTGTGTTGAGGACCCTCAGAGCTATATAGTCTGTAAGACTACTTTTAGGGTTACCCATGGTAGGGTTAGACTACTGGTAGGGTTACCCATGGTAGGGTTAGACTACTGGTAGGGTTACCCATGTTAGTGTTAGACTACTGGTAGGGTTACCCATGGTAGGCAGTGTGTGTTGAGGACCCTCAGAGCTATATTGTCTGTAAGACTACTGGTAGGGTTACCCATGGTAGGGTTAGACTACTGGTAGGGTTACCCATGGTAGGGTTAGACTACTGGTAGGGTTACCCATGGTAGGCAGTTCTGAGGCGAGACACCAGACTAACATCGGTCCGTTCCCAAACAAAATGCACATGAACATTTTATTAACATAGTTCAATAAGAAGACTGTATAGCAAAGACAGACAGACAGGATTGTGATGAACCTGTAAAAAAAAGGATAGACATTAAAATATACAAATCAAACATGTTCATCAATACATCTTCAAGTGAACTATGGTGTGTTATTTTGTGTATAGAGATTGCTGACATTTATTTAATGTTTATTGGATTTAATAATTATCTTCAATTTCATCCTGTTTCCCTATGTATACTCTGGTTCATCATTAAAACTCCTACACTGGGCTTCTGTGTCTGTCATCACTGTTTAGATCTGGTGCTCAAAAGCACATGGCTACTTAATATGCATTGTTGACACATCCCCTGCCAACTCCTCCTCTCACCCAGCAAAACCCCCCATTTCCCCTCCTCCTCGGACAGAGAAGAATGGGCAATAGATTGAGCATACATACGGGGAGTATCTGAGGTAATTTTGCCTAATTTGCAAAGAATTTAACATCAACGACTATAAATGTGATGAAATATGACAATAACACGTCAAGCCAACCGAATTGTTTAACTACAGGGGCTACCCAAATTGTTTAATTTAACAACGTCTGTAGATCGCTAGCTACTGTAGCTATAGTAATAGTGTGCAGCATGCTGTTAGCATTGGCAAGAAAATATTTTTGACAGAAATTGATGATCTAAAATATTTTGCTGACAGAAATTGATGATACCCGGTGAATATATGAGGGAAGTGTGCTTAGTTTGCAAAGAAATGAAAATAATCAACGAGTAGCACTCTAGTCAACCGAATTGTTTGACTACAGGGGCTACCCAAGCTGTGTAATTTAACAACGTGTTTATATCGCTAACTACTTTAAACTAGGTTTACAAAATCTCAAAAGTTTATTTGACCGCTGACAACCCTATAAAACCTTAGCTAAAATTTCTATCATCTCAAAGTTGGAATTGTATACTACTTAAATGTCTATTTTCCTTCGTTTTTTGATGGTATGCATTTGAAGTGTATGTAGTTGGATGCATTGTATTATATGTGACAACCTGGGGCAAACGTGTCTTTCTATGAATTTAACTAAACTGAATTTAACTGCATATAAGTTATTAACCCTGACCCGGCACCCCCCACCACACTGCTGAACCTCGCAGACCTATCAAGCAAACGTGAGTTCCTTTATATGTACATAATACGGTTATGCTGTCACTTGTCACTGCACTCCTCACTCATGATAATAGTTTGTTTCTTGCCAATAAGATGGAAATTCCTAGGTTCCGGTTAACACCCTCACAGGAGTTGGTCCACAGGGCCACACCCCAGGCAGTTAAAGTGGCTGCTGACGGCCCCCCTGCCTCGGGTGCTCAGGGCCCTCCTGTGAGGGCTAAGAAGTGGGAGGAAGTGGAGGCAGAGGCTCGAGCTCGCGTCGTCTCCGAGGGAGGTGACCCCGGTGCAGAGATGGTCATCCTGAGCCGGTGCACGGTTCAGTTCGGCAAGTACCGGGGTCAGACCTTCAAGTGGATGATGGAGAACGACGTGGGCTACATGGTGCACCTGGTAACGGTGCATCAGAAGGAGAGAGAGCGAGAGTGCAGCGTTTCCCAGCATCCCCTGATGGGCCAACAAGGACGCCTTGACTCGCTACTCGTGCGCCTTTCCGGCCTTCGCTGAGATGGTCAGGTTCAACCGGGCGCACGAGGAAGCTAAAGTCCTGTCCTCCCAGCCAGGTGAGTTTGTTTAATTCTCCTCATTGTATGTAAGATGTAACTCTTTTGCTCTGACAGTTAATTGGTTCCCGTGCTGATTTCAGGCCAGGAGGGCAAGGCCCTTGTTGGCATCGGGAAGTACAAGTGGGACACGCTGCAGGACCTGTATGAGGCTACGGGTGCAGACAGGATAAGGTAATGGGTGCACGTGTTTTTTGTGTTTTCTATGTTCATGTCAGTGTGTTTTATGCAACATTTTACATCTGAAATGTTCCCTCTACTGTATCTCACAGATATGTCAGGAGCATGAGGACGCAGACACCCCGTTATCCTGGGAGTGCGATGGCTGCCTTGATTGACTACATTCAGCGCAGAGACCAGGAGGGGGTAGCTGCTGTGGTCAGGCCCGCAGCAGCCAGCACCACCCCCGCCAGTAACACCCGGCCCAAGAGTGCGGCTACGTAAGTGTTACATATCATCTTAAAGGAAAATATAATTCCACTTGTTCCACACAGTTGGAAATGATGACATATATGCTATGTTTTGTTTTCAAAGGCCTCTTGGTCCTGTGATCTCTGCGTTCCTGTCAAGGCGCTCTCTCACCCCAGGTGAACTGCAGGCGAAGATGAAGAAGCTAATGGCTTCTCAGCCTGCAGTTCAATGTGAGTGTCTAGTTACACATGTAAGATAATATGAACTTTTTGGATAAGCTGTGTAGCTCATAATCCTTTCTCTCTCCACTTGGTATAGGGGTGTCTTTCCCTCGACCAGCACTGCCACCAACAGATCTATCGGACTCAGAGCTGGTCAAGGCAGCTGCTGACAGACACATGTATGTTTTTACGTCACTATTAATTGACAAAGGACATTTGATAAGTATTCAGTTAAAGTTTGCTGACATATTAAAGTGTGTTCAATGTTTCCTATCATCAGCCCAAGGAAATGTATTGGTAAGAGTCATCTGTGTTTAGAGGAGAGTCACTGCATGTATGAACTATTAAATATCGTATCTTTCCACTGTAGCTGTCATCCTGTATGACACTGCAGTGAGAGAGCGAAAGTCTCCCTGATGAGTGGATTCTCAGTCAACTCATTCCTGCTTGCTGTATTATGGCTGGTCAAGTTGACTATTCACGGTAGGCCAAAACGACCCTCAGGCCACCGGGAAATGTCCCGGTGCTCCCGACGGCGTTGACCTACTATTAGCCGTTCTTATATGATATCAGACGCTGTTTCGCTCCGATGCTTTATCTGAGATTTATTTGTCTCTGTTGGCGTGCATCTAGGTCAAATAAATCATCTATATTTAAATATTTTATTTGGACGGTCAAGGAGGTACGGTAGGGTATGGTAGGGTGGGCCACGCCCCCTAAAGCCACCATAACACCGGTCCTGTAATCATACTTTATATAATCTTAGACCCTGAGCCTAGCTACACCTGCCATAACCTTTGACCATAGTTTGACCTCTAATCTCCCAAACCTCTGACCTCTAACAGCTGACCTCTAACATGTGTTCTGCTTCATATCCAAATTATCAGTCAGTTGTTCCAGAAGTCGTGCCCTGGCTGCATTCCTGACCCCTGACCTCTAATCCCTGACCTCTAACCCCTGACCTCTAACCTGTGTTCTGGTTGCTGTCCAGGTTATCAGCTAGTTGTTCCAGTAGTTGTCTCCTGGCTGCGTTCCGCCGGTGCTTCTTCCCCTCGTAGTGCTGCTGGGCCATCGCTGGGTTGTTGAACCATGCCCCACACAGGAAGCACGACCTACACGCTGTGTTGCCATTGGTCACTAGCCAGGTAATGGGAGGAGGAAGAGAGAGAGGAGAGAGAGAATGAGAGAGAGGTGTGTGCGTGTGTGTGTGTGTGTGTGTGTGTGTGTGTGTGTGTGTGTGACTAACCTCGTAGTGTGCCACGCGTTGAGACTCTGAGATGAGTTGAGCATTGCAGATTTTACAGTAGCTCTCTGTGAAGAGACCACCATCACACACACCTGTTACCCACTTAATCTGTACACACACACACACCGAGAAAGAGACAGACAGACAGACATAAAAAGGAGAGGAGAAAGGAGAGTGAGAGGAGAGGATAGATAACTATTTAATTCCCTTCAACCTCTCTCCTCTAGTCTGAGTTGTATCGCCTCTTCCCTCTAGTCTGAGTTGTATCGCCTCTTCCCTCTAGTCTGAGTTGTATCCCCTCTTCCCTCTAGTCTGAGTTGTATCCCCTCTTCCCTCTAGTCTGAGTTGTATCCCCTCTACCCTCTAGTCTGAGTTGTATCCCCTCTTCCCTCTAGTCTGAGTTGTATCCCCTCTTCCCTCTAGTCTGATTTGTATCCCCTCTTCCCTCTAGTCTGAGTTGTATCCCCTCTTCCCTCTAGTCTGAGATGTATCCCCTCTTCCCTCTAGTCTGAGTTGTATCCCCTCTACCCTCTAGTCTGAGTTGTATCCCCTCTACCCTCTAGTCTGAGTTGTATTCCCTCTACCCTCTAGTCTGAGTTGTATCCCCTCTTCCCTCTAGTCTGATGGTAAATTGAGCCTTTACCACCCCAGTGATACCATAGTAACGGTCAACCAACTGTTTCTAGGATATTGATTTAAATATCAAAAGATGTCTCCCTCCTCCTTCACCTCCATCTACTCCACTCTTGATGTCAGAGGAGAGAGAGACCTAGAGAGAGACATGGAGAGAGAGAGATCTAGAGCGAGAGAGAGAGACCTAGATAGAGACGGAGACTTAGAAAGAGAGCGAGAGAGAGAGAAATATAGGAAGAGAAAAAGGGAGAGAGAGCATGCAGAGAAAAGGAAGTGCAGAAGAGAGGGATACCTAGAGAGAGAGATACCCAGAGAGAGAGAGATACAGAGAGAGAGAGACCTAGAAAGAGAGAGAAATATAGGAAGAGAAAAAGGGAGAGAGAGCATGCATAGAAAAGGAGGTGCAGAAGAGAGAGAGCCAGAAACACTGGTTGCATTTCTACATCTAAGTACTGCATATACCACATGATACCACATTGATACACTCAAGTTAACCTTAAATGAGTCCCCCTCTCCCTCCATCTCTTACGATGTACTCGCCTTCCGTTCTCTCCAGTCCAAACACCCAATATCGGGGGAAGTTTTAGACAAGAAAAAACTAAGAAATATAAAAGTTTAGAGTCCAAAGCTCTGACGATAGCTTCTGGTGTTCTTGTATGTAACATCAATTGCATTTGGTTGTTGAATTAACAGCATCTGCTCGCTGGCCTCTCGGTGTGCGGTCATTCACCCCGAGCCGGAGTGTTTTCAGCCGACCGTTTTCTCCCCATGGCAGTTAGAAATGCAACCCCATGGCAGTTAGAAATGCAACGGACCCGAACCCGTCACCCGCGAGAGACGGTCCTCCGTGTCTGCACGGTAATGCTGTCCGTTATTACAACACTGCAGCTACCACGCACCAGCTGACGGGCTCCTGGTATCACAAAAAATGCAGATGGTGAGCTGCGCGCCATAGACAGAGAGACAGAGAGAGAAATAATCTGATTATTGCCGCATGGAATATCTTCTCTCCTGATAAAATCACGATTCGTGAAGACGTTTTCACTCAAAATAAATATTTAAAAAATGACAAAGTTATTTGTGTCCTCTTCACTCAACCGACCCATTAAAAGCGGCATGTATGACCCTACTGTGCCTTTGGCCAGCCCAGCAGCGCCGCGTGATTCTCAGAGACGTGCGTGTCCTGTTTGTTCAAAACATTATGAACGCCTGCTCTTTCCATGACATAGACTGACCAGGTGAATGTCTACTCCCTTATTGATGTCACTTGTTAAATCCACTTCAGTGTAGATGAAGGGGAGGAGACGGGTTACAGAAGGATTTTTAAGCCTTGAGACAATTGAAACATGGATTGTGTATTTGTGCCATTCAGAGGTGAATGGGCAAGACAAAAGATTTAAGTGCCTTTGAACGGGGTATGGTAGTAGGTGCCTGGCGCACCGGTTTGAGTGTGTCAAGAACTGCAACGCTGCTGGATTTTTCACGCTCAACAGTTTCCCGTGTGTATGGTGCATGGCCCGCCACCCAATGGACATCCAGCCAACTTGACACAACTGCCAAGTTTGTGTATATGCCATATGTTAACCAAGTTTGTGTATATGCCATATGTTAACCAAGTTTGTGTATATGCCATATGTTAACCAATGTTGTGTATATGCCATATGTTAACCAATGTTGCGGCAGGCTGCATTCGGCTCTATCTTTTCCCAATCGAACATGCTGCTACATGCTGCTACATGCTGCTACATGCTGCTACATGCTGCTACATGCTGCTACATGCTGCTACATGCTGCTACATGCTGCTACATGCTGCTACATGCTGCTACATGCAGCACGCCCACAAGTGAGTCACAATGGGGCGGCCTAAGAGACATGTGGCAATTTACCTCTAATTAGTGTACATGCACCGTTAGCCCATCGGATTTTATTGAGGAAGCGATTACTTTTCTCTCGCAGCTGGCAGGCAGGCATTATTTGCTTTAAACAAATACTTTTCCAAACATTTATACAGCACAGAACATCGTCAACTCAATAACCACGATTTGAGAAGCGAATACAGTTGATTGACTTCATAACAAGAAGACTGTGAAAACTGTCTAAACGGGTGTGTGTGACGCGTCTCTTCCTACATTCAGATCCTATCGTGTTGACGATCGCTAGCTACGGTTTTTAACACTTGTCCCGCTAGTCAGGTTGGCCTAATGTTGCATTTCTGGCCTTTTGTATTATTCATGGGGGGGGCATTTCATCAATACATTTATGGAAAGAATGCATGCAAAGTTATGTAGCATTCGGTGCATGTCAGATCCACATGGGTAAATTGTAAGATTAAAATAATGCATAATTGCCATTATTGTAAAGTAGTCTTGCATAATTTAAAAAGGGAATTTAAAACCTATATAACAATGCAGTACATTACAGACTCATATGCATGTGTGGATTGAAATGCAAGGGAAATATCAGGATTTTCACATCATTAAACTAACACATGATACATCTATTATATGACCGACACTGTTTCATAGCAGCCTGGTTGCAAGTCTCTGTAATGTTACAAGGAGTGGAATGTTCGCTAAACAGACTACAGCCCAGACTAGTTCCATACATGACATACGCACGATTTTCATAGCTTTGGGTGTCCAGAAGATAATTGAGTTCACAACTTTCTCCAAATGCAGATAAATGCTGGCTGCTAGCTAACATCAAGTAAGTTAGGTACCGGTGTTGTGCCGAAAATCACCCCTTCTAATTTCCTTCATTTTGTGGCTCAAGTCAAATACTTTCGGTGACACATCAGAGTCAAATACTTTCTATAGAACAAACTTCACGTCAGGTTAGGCAACAGAAATTAATAATTAATGTATGTGTGTTATATTAAACATAGAGGGAGTAAAATGTTGGCAAGCAATAAACATTTCAGAACAACTATGTCTGAAATATTATCCTTACACTTTCCAAAATACTAGCTGAATAAGACATGGGAGAGATGACGAATTTTGGCAAAGAGATTTATTTATAGACTAATACAAAAATCAGTAGCGGATTTAGGTACAAGCGACATGGGCAGCCGCCCAGGGGCATGTTGCCCGGGGCAACACGGGGCGCTGAAGGGGGGTTCGCCCAGGGCGCCATACAAGCTAGAACCGCCACATACACTTGAAACAAATAGCCAAACTGAAAACTGCAGACAAAAATGCTTTCTGCTACTAAGATCAGTGAAATGTAGGCTAAACTGACAAAGGAGTGAAGAGCAGAAATGTCAACTAGCAAGCAAGTCACACTATGAAGAACGCGAAGGGGGGGATTCTGGCAGAGGGGAGATTTTCGGCCCAACCCCTGTGCGGAGGCAAATGCTACGTATGTATTATAGGTATAACATATACTTGATGTATTTCACCGAAAATCCCTCATATTTATTATAATTAATTGTTTTAAGGTTATTTCGAGATGTGTTACACTACTTTCAAGAGTGAACTATTGTTTTGTATTTATTTTCTAAATTGTGTTAATGCTGTGAGGTCATCAACGGTAGCCATGCTCCTCGGTTTGCTCAGAGCGTGATGAGGAGAGGTATGTGTTATGTACGCTCCGGTCTTATGAATGCACATGTTCGCAAATGTACAAAAAAAGACAACCGAAAATTATATCGTAATTGATTTAGTGTTGCACTACTGTTTTTGGGAATATATATATTAGTGTTAATGGGGATAATGTTCGAGTGCAACTTTGATAGCAACTTTGCAAGGCTTGCCCGGTCACTGTTACCTTTGCGGGAGAGGGCCTCAGGTGCAGACAGCGGGAGTTTTCTGACAGGAATTCTGCGCTCTTTTGTCTTTTATCAGGCAAATATACTTGTGTATGGCAGACCAGACGGCAGCATCAACCTTTGCTTTGGTTTTGTATCCATTCCATGCAGGTATGTTGTGAAATGTGACGATTTGATATGTAATGTTTAATGTGCTAATTAGTTAGCTGTTCATTTTGTTACTTGTCTGGGCATGTCAAAAATGGCGTTGTTGCCTCATTAGTATACCTCCGGTATAATGCTACAATAGTGCACTCTTAATAACTATTTAGCATTTATTAGCAAATTATTTATGTACAAAATTTATAAAATGAAATGTGAGTGTTGAAATAATGAACATGTAGATTTTGTACAATGCATTTTTTGTTGTTGACGTGAGTTAGCTCAGAGCGTGACGAAGAGAGTCTAATACACGTGCTTCTACACCAACATTGCTTGCTGTTTGGGGTTTTAGGCTGGGTTTCTGTACAGCACTTTGATATATCAGCTGGTGTAAGAATGGCTATATAAATACATTTGATTTGATATACTTTTGTATGGGAGTCCAGACAGCAGCATCAACCATTGTTTTGTATTTGTATCCATCCCATGCAGTCACTAAGAGAGAGAGAACCGTCAGAATTGTGTCCAGAGACTTGTCTTCCACCTACACCTCACCAGAACTCAACTCAGAAAGGTACAGTACCTGTACAGTGCCTTTAACACGTGCATGATAGGGAGATGACGCCAGAGATTGCATTGCATTACAACTTATCTCTTTTCCCCCTCTTTCCCCCTCTCGTTTCTCTCTTCCCTCTAACCTCTCTTTCTCTCTCCCTCCCGTTTTCTATCTTCCTCTTTTTCTCTCCTTTTTTTCTTCCCTTTCATTTTCTCTTCTTTTCTCACTCCTCTCTTTTCTCTCAATCCTTCTCTTTTCTTTCTCTTTTTTCTCTACTCTGTTTTCTCTCTCTTCATTCCACTCCATTCCTTCTCTTCTCTATTTTCTCTTTCTTTTCTCTTTACTCTCACTTTTTTCTCCTTTCTCTATTTCTATCGCTAATTTCTCGATTTTTTCTCTTTCTATCGCTCTCCTTTCTCTTTCATTTATCTCTTTCTATCCCTTTCTCCTTTCTTTCTCTCTCCTTTCTTTCTCTCTCCCTTTTCTCTTTTCTCTCCTCTTTTCTCTCTTTCTCTCAAATTAATTTGTTTCTATTTCAAGCTGCTTTATGTTAAACATTGTGTCAATATTGCCAAAGCATGTATATACAATATACATTGTAATACAATTATAAAAAATAACAAATAGTAATATAAAATGGTAGTAAATGATAATATAAAATTAAATACAAAAATAACAACAATAAAATGGTAAGTCAATAATAGAAATGTAATAAATATAAAAAGCTAAACATGGAATATGAAACTATAACTAACGTATAACTAAATAACTGTCATCTTCACCATTACATCAGTACTACAACTACCATCATCATTACTACTACTACAACTACCATCATCATTACTACTACTACTACCACCATCATCACTACTACCACCACCATCATCACTACTACTACTACCACCATCATTACTACAACTACTACTACTACCACCACCATCATTACTACAACTACCATCATCACCATTACTACTACCATCATCATTACTACTACCACCATCACTAAACTGCTATCAATACCATCACCCTACTACCACCATCATTACTACTACCACCACTACTACCACCATCACTAAACTGATATCATTACCATCACCCTACTACCACCATCATTATTACTACCACCATCACTAAACTGATATCATTACCATCACCCTACTACCACATCACTACTACTACCACCATCATTATTACTACCACCATCATTACTACTACCACCATCACTACTACTACCACATCACTAAACTGATATCATTACATCACCCTACTACCACCATCATTACTAAACTGCTATCATTTCCATCACCCTACTACCACCATCATTATTACTACCACCATCACTACTACTACCATCACTAAACTGCTATCATTACCATCACCCTACTACCACCATCATTACTACTACTACCATCACTACTACTACCACCATCACTACTACTACAACCATCACTAAACTGCTATCATTACCATCACCCTACTACCACCATCACTAAACTGATATCATTACCATCACCCTACTACCACCATCATTACTACTACCACCATCACTAAACTGCTATCATTACCATCACTACTACTACCACCATCACTAAACTGCTATCATTACCATCACCCCTACGACCACCATCATTACTACTACCACCATCACTACTACTACCACCATCACTACTACTACCACTACCACCACCACTAAACTGCTATCATTACCATCACCCCTACTACCACCATCATTACTACTACCACCATCACTACTACTACCACCATCACTACTACTACCACCATCATTACTACTACCAACATCACTACTGCTACCACCATCACTAAACTGCTATCATTACCATCATCCTACTACCACCATCACTACTACTACCACCATCACTACTACTACCACCACCATCATTACTAAACTGATATCATTACCATCACCCTACTACTACTACTACCATCACTACTACTACCACCATCACCCTACTACCACCATCACTACTACTACTACCACCATCACTAAACTGCTATCATTACCATCACCCTACTACTACTACCACCATCACTACTACTACCACCATCACTATACTGATATCATTACCATCACCCTACTACCACCATCACTACTACTACAACCATCACTAAACTGATATCATTACCATCACCCTACTACTACTACCACCATCACTACTACTACCACCATCACCCTACTACCACCATCACTACTACTACCACCATCACTATACTGATATCATTACCATCACCCTACTACCACCATCACTACTACTACCACCATCACTAAACTGATATCATTACCATCACCCTACTACTACTACCACCATCACTACTACTACCACCATCACCCTACTACCACCATCACTACTACTACCACCATCACTACTACTACCACCATCACCCTACTACCACCATCACTACTACTTCCACCATCACTAAACTGCTATCATTACCATCATCCTACTACCACCATCACTACTACTACCACCATCACTACTACTACCACTACTACTACCACCATCATTACTACTACCACCATCATTACTAAACTGATATCATGACCATCACCCTACTACTACTACCACCATCACTACTACTACCACCATCACTACTACTACCACCATCACTACTACTACCACCATCACTAAACTGATATCATTACCATCACCCTACTACCACCATCACTACTACTACCACCATCACTAAACTGCTATCATTACCATCACCCTACTACTACTACCACCATCACTACTACTACCACCATCACTACTACTACCACCATCACTATACTGATATCATTACCATCACTCCTACTATCACCATCACTACTACTATCACCATCACTACTACTACCACCATCACCCTACTACCACCATCACTACTACTTCCACCATCACTAAACTGATATCATTACCATCACCCTACTACCACCATCAATACTACTACCACCATCAATACTACTACCACCATCACTACTACTACCACCATCACTAAACTGCTATCATTACCATCACCCTACTACCACCATCACTACTACTACAACCATCACTAAACTGCTATCATTACCATCACCCTACTACCACCATCACTACTATTACCACCATCACTACTACTACCACCATCACTACTACTACTACCACCATCACTACTACTACCACCATCACTAAACTGATATCATTACATCACCCTACTACCACCATCATTACTACTACCACCATCACTACTACTACCACCATCACTACACTGATATCATTACCATCATTACTACTACCACCATCACTACTACTACCACCATCACCCTACTACCACCATCACTATACTGATATCATTACCATCACCCTACTACCACCATCACCCTACTACCACCATCACTACTACTACCACCATCACTACACTGATATCATTACCATCATTACTACTACCACCATCATTACTACTACTACCACCATCACTACTACTACCACCATCACCCTACTACCACCATCACTACTACTACCACCATCACTATACTGATATCATTACCATCACCCTACTACCACCATCACTACTACCACCATCACTACTACTACCACCATCACTAAACTGATATCATTACCATAACCCTACTACTACTACCACCATCACTACTACTACCACCATCACCCTACTACCACCATCACTACTACTACCACCATCACTATACTGATATCATTACCATCACCCTACTACCACCATCACTACTACTACTATCACCATCACTACTACTACCACCATCACCCTACTACCACCATCACTACTACTTCCACCATCACTAAACTGATATCATTACCATCACTAAACTGATATCATTACATCACCCTACTACTACCATCACTACTACTACCACCATCACTAAACGGCTATCATTACCATCACCCTACTACCACCATCAATACTATTACCAATATCACTACTACTACCACCATCACTACTACTACCACCATCACTACTACTACCACCATCACTAAACTGCTATCATTACCATCACCCTACTACCACCATCACTACTACTACCACCATCACTAAACTGATATCATTACATCACCCTACTACCACCATCACTACTACTACCACCATCACTACACTGATACCATTACCATCATTACTACTACCATCACTACTACTACCACCATCACTAAACTGATATCATTACATCACCCTACTACCACCATCACCCTACTACCACCATCACTACTACTACCACCATCACTAAACTATCATTACCATCACCCCTACTACCACCATCACTAAACTGATATCATTACCATCACCCTACTACTACTACCACCATCACTACTACTACCACCATCACCCTACTACCACCATCACTACTACTTCCACCATCACTACTACTACCACCATCACCCTACTACCACCATCACTACTACTTCCACCATCACTAAACTGCTATCATTACCATCATCCTACTACCACCATCACTACTACTACCACCATCACTACTACTACCACTACTACTACCACCATCATTACTACTACCACCATCATTACTAAACTGATATCATGACCATCACCCTACTACTACTACCACCATCACTACTACTACCACCATCACTACTACTACCACCATCACTACTACTACCACCATCACTAAACTGATATCATTACCATCACCCTACTACCACCATCACTACTACTACCACCATCACTAAACTGCTATCATTACCATCACCCTACTACTACTACCACCATCACTACTACTACCACCATCACTACTACTCCCACCATCACTACTACTACCACCATCACTATACTGATATCATTACCATCACTCCTACTATCACCATCACTACTACTATCACCATCACTACTACTACCACCATCACCCTACTACCACCATCACTACTACTTCCACCATCACTAAACTGATATCATTACCATCACTACTACTACCACCATCACTAAACTGCTATCATTACCATCACCCTACTACCACCATCAATACTACTACCACCAGCAATACTACTACCACCATCAATACTACTACCACCATCAATACTACTACCACCATCACTACTACTACCACCATCACTAAACTGCTATCATTACCATCACCCTACTACCACCATCACTACTATTACCACCATCACTACTACTACCACCATCACTACTACTACTACCACCATCACTACTACTACCACCATCACTACACTGATATCATTACCATCATTACTACTACCACCATCACTACTACTACCACCATCACCCTACTACCACCATCACTATACTGATATCATTACCATCACCCTACTACCACCGTCACCCTACTACCACCATCACTACTACTACCACCATCACTACACTGATATCATTACCATCATTACTACTACCACCATCATTACTACTACTACCACCATCACTACTACTACCACCATCACCCTACTACCACCATCACTACTACTACCACCATCACTATACTGATATCATTACCATCACCCTACTACCACCATCACTACTACCACCATCACTACTACTACCACCATCACTAAACTGATATCATTACCATAACCCTACTACTACTACCACCATCACTACTACTACCACCATCACCCTACTACCACCATCACTACTACTACCACCATCACTATACTGATATCATTACCATCACCCTACTACCACCATCACTACTACTACTACCACCATCACACTACTACTACTATCACCATCACTACTACTACCACCATCACCCTACTACCACCATCACTACTACTTCCACCATCACTAAACTGATATCATTACCATCACTAAACTGATATCATTACATCACCCTACTACTACCATCACTACTACTACCACCATCACTAAACGGCTATCATTACCATCACCCTACTACCACCATCAATACTATTACCAATATCACTACTACTACCACCATCACTACTACTACCACCATCACTACTACTACCACCATCACTAAACTGCTATCATTACCATCACCCTACTACCACCATCACTACTACTACCACCATCACTAAACTGATATCATTACATCACCCTACTACCACCACCACCATCACTACACTGATACCATTACCATCATTACTACTACCATCATCATTACTACTACCACCATCATTACTACTACCACCATCATTACTACTACTACCGCCATCATTACTACTACTACCACCATCATTACTACTACCACATCACTAAACTGATATCATTACATCACCCTACTAACACCATCACTACTACTACCACCATCACTAAACTGATATCATTACCATCATTACTACCACCATCATTACTACTACCACCATCACTACTACTACCACCATCACTAAACTGCTATCATTACCATCACCCTACTACCACCATCAATACTATTACCACCATCAATACTATTACCACCATCACTACTATTACCACCATCACATCACTACTATTACCACCATCACTACTACTACCACCATCACTACTACTACCACCATCACTAAACTGATATCATTACCATCATTACTACTACCACCATCATTACTACTACCACCATCACTACTACTACCACCATCACTACTACTACCACCATCACTACTACTACCACCATCACTAAACTGATATCATTACCATCATTACTACTACCACCATCAATACTATTACCACCATCACTAAACTGATATCATTACCATCATTACTACTACCACCATCACTACTACTACCACCATCACTAAACTGATATCATTACCATCATTACTACTATTGCCACTATCAATACTATTACCACCATCACTACTACTACCACCATCACTACTACTACCACCATCACTTCTACTACCACCATCACTAAACTGATATCATTACCATCATTACTACTACCACCATCAATACTATTACCACCATCACTAAACTGATATCATTACCATCATTACTACTACCACCATCACTACTACTACCACCATCACTAAACTGATATCATTACCATCATTACTACTATTGCCACTATCAATACTATTACCACCATCACTACTATTACCACCATCACTACTATTACCACCATCACTACTATTACCACCATCACTACTATTACCACCGTCACTACTACTACCACCATCACTACTATTACCACCGTCACTACTATTACCACCGTCACTACTACTAACACCATCACTACTACTACCACCATCACTAAACTGGTATCATTACCATCATTACTACCACCATCAATACTATTACCACCATCAATACTATTACCACCATCAATACTATTACCACCATCACTACTATTACCACCATCACTACTATTACCACCATCACTACTACTACCACCACCACTAAACTGATATCATTACCATCATTACTACTACCACCATCACTACTACTACCACCATCACTAAACTGCTATCATTACCATCACCCTACTACCACCATCAATACTATTACCACCATCAATACTATTACCACCATCAATACTATTACCACCATCACTACTATTACCACCATCAATACTATTACCACCATCACTACTATTACCACCATCACTACTATTACCACCATCACTACTACTACCACCATCACTACTACTACCACCATCACTAAACTGATATCATTACCATCATTACTACTACCACCATCACTACTACTACCACCATCACTACTACTACCACCATCACTAAACTGATATCATTACCATCATTACTACTACCACCATCACTACTACTACCACCATCACTAAACTGATATCATTACCATCATTACTACTACCACCATCACTACTACTACCACCATCACTACTACTACAGCCATCACTAAACTGATATCATTACCATCATCCTACTACCATCATCATTACTACTACCACCAACAACAAAATCTTTTGTTTTTGATTTTTATTGCACACTTGTTTTCTGTGTACATACATTTTATTAAGTCATACACCTTACCACCATGCCCACTTTAGAGAATTGTTTAGAATACCCCTTCGTGTCCTCATTCTATTCGGAGCTCTGTTTATTTCCATATTAGTCCTCCTGTGTATTGTAGTTTTTGGCCATCCTCACTAACAATGTTTTTTTGCCTATTCCCTGCCTGTACTTTTGCCTATCAGATTTCCTGTCATCCACCTCTTTCCTGGTCTCCCAGACTACGTTATTAGCCTTTTTCACTGCATATACTGTTACCTTTTTGGATTCCCTGTGTATGACCTTCTGCTTGTCCCTGGACTAGAGGTCGACTGATTAATCAGGATGGCCGATTTCAAGTTTTCATAACAATCGGTAATCAACATTTTTGCACACCGATCATGGCCGATTACATTGCACTCCACGAGGAGACTGCGTGGCAGGCTGACTACCTGTTATGCGAGTGCAGCAAGGAGCCAAGGTAAGGTGCTAGCTAGCATTAAATGTATCTTATAAAAAACAATCTTAACATAATCACCAGTTAACTACACATGGTTGATGATATTACTAGTTTATCTAGCTTGTCCTGCGTTGCATATAATCGATGCAGTGCCTGTTAATTTATCATTGAATCATAGCCTACTTCGCCAAACGAGTGATTTAACAAGCGCATTCGCAAAAATAGCACTGTCGTTGCACCAATGTGTACCTAACCATAAACATCAACGCCTTTCTTAAAATCAATACTCAAGTATATATTTTTAAACCTGCATATTTAGTTAATATTGCATGTTAACATGAATTTCTTTTAACTAGGGAAATTGTGTCACTTCCCTTGCGTTCTGTGCAACAGAGTTAGGGTATATGCAGCAGTTTGGGCCGCCTGGCTCGTTGCGAACTGTGAAGACTATTTCTTCCTGACAAAGTCAGCCAACTTCGCAAAATAGGGGATGATTTAACAAAACCACATTTGCGAAAAAAAGCACAATCGTTGCACGAATGTACCTAACCATAAACATCAATGCCTTTCTTAAAATCAATACACAGAAGTATATATTTTTAAACCTGCATATTTAGTTAAAAGAAATTCATGTTAGCAGGCAATATTAAACTAGGGAAATTGTGTCACTTCTCTTGCGTTCATTGTACGCAGAGTCAGGGTATACTCGTTGCGAACTAATTTGCCAGAATTTTACGTAATTATGACATAACATTGAAGGTTGTGCAATGTAACAGGAATATTTAGACTTATGGATGCCACCCGTTAGATAAAATACGGAACAGTTCCGTATTTCACTAAAAGAATAAACATTTTGTTTTCGAAATGTTAGGTTCCGGATTTGACCATATTAATGAGCTAAGGCTCGTATTTCTGTGTGTTTCTGTAACGTGCACGAGAGGCAGCCACAGAATTCTTTTGGGAGGGGGCACACGGGAAGATTGGCGGAGTCAGGTAGGAGACCTGAGCCAACTCCCCGTGCTTACCGTGGCGAGAGAGTGACCGGGCATGCACCGTGTTATGCGGTGAAGCGCACGGTGTCCCCAGTGCGCACGCATAGCCCGGTGCGCTACATCGCAGCTCCTCGCATCGGCCGGGCTAGAGTGGGCATCGAGCCAGGAGGGATGATGCCGGCTCAGCGCATCTGGCCTCCAGTGCGTCTCCTCGGCCCGGGTTATACTGCACCAGCCCTACGCACGGTGTCCCCGGTTCGCCAGCACAGCCCAGTGCGGCCTGTTCCAACTCCCCGCACTTGCCGGGCTACAGGGGGTATCCAGCCAGGATGAGTTGTGCTAGCTCTGCGCTCAAGACCGCCAGTGCGCCTCCACGGCCCAGTGTATCCGGTGCCTCGGCTAAGGAGGAGGCCTCCTGCATGTCTCCCCAGCCTGGTGAGTACTGTGCCTGCTGCCAGGGCCAGATCTCCAGTGATAATCCATGGCACGAAGCCTCCAGTGATGATCCATGGCAAGAAGCCTCCAGTGATGATCCATGGCACGAAGCCTCCAGTGATGATCCATGGCAAGAAGCCTCCAGTGATGATACATGGCAAGAAGCCTCCAGTGATGATACATGGCAAGAAGCCTCCAGTGAGGATCCATGGCAAGAAGCCTCCAGTGATGATACATGGCAAGAAGCCTCCAGTGATGATACATGGCAAGAAGCCTCCAGTGATGATACATGGCACGAAGCCTCCAGTGAGGATCCATGGCACGAAGCCTCCAGTGAGGATCCATGGCACGAAGCCTCCAGTGAGGATCCATGGCAAGAAGCCTCCAGTGAGGATCCTTGGCACGAAGCCTCCAGTGATGATCCATGGCACGAAGCCTCCAGTGAGGAGTTATGGCACGAGGCCTCCAACGAAGGCCGTCAGTCCGGAGCCTCCAGCGACGCCCTCTAGTCCGGAGCCTCCAGCTACGTGTTCATATTTATTAAAAGTATTATGAATACTTACCACGCTGCACCTTGGTCCTCTTCTCCTTCTCCCGACAGCGTTCATTACAATGGCACATATCGCACTTTTACTTTCTTCTCAAACACTTTGTTTTTGCATTATTTAAACCAAATTGAACATGTTTCATTGTTTATTTGAGGCTAAATTGATTTGATTGATGTATTATATTAAGTTAAAATAAAAGTGTTCATTCAGTATTGTTGTAATTGTCATTATTACAAATAAATAAATACATTTGTTAAAAATTGGCTGATTAATTTGTATCAGCTTTTTTTGGTCCTCCAATAATCGGTATCGGTGTTGAAAAATCATAATCGGTGGACCTCTACCCTGGACCCTGCTACCTGCATCCTGCTACCTGCCTCCTCCTGTGGTCCTTTACTAAATAAACACCTGCTGCGCCCTGCGCTTGAAACCAGCACTCTGTCTCCCATCATACTCATTCCAGAATACCTCACCAAAAACAACAGATGGATTCAGTGGAGCTTCAGCTACATCTAACCCGACAGGAGGAATTAATCAATGAACTCTGCAACCTCTTTCGCCAGTCCATTACTGCTTCACCGATACCAGGTGCCACAGCCTCCTCTCATTCCTCCCACTCCATATCCATGCCTAATAAATACGGAGGCTCCCCGGGGAAATGTCAAGGATTTCTCATGGAATGTAACCTGTACATAGACCATCACCCCGCTGACTTCACCTCTGTCAAAGACAGCGTGGACTTCGTCATTTCCCTACTCACAGACAAAGCTCTGGATTGGGGCACAGCCCTGTGGGCCGCTCAGCCCTGTGGGCCACTCAAAGTTCTGAACTGTCCTCTGAATCCCGTTTCCATGCCCTCTTCAACGAGGTGTTCGACCATTCGGCTTCAGGTCGTCACTCCGGGAACCTGTTATGTGAGCTGTGACAGGGGCAATCGCTCCACCACTGAGTATCCCCTTGAGTTCCGCACCATGGCTGCCGGCAGTGGATGGAGTAAACCAGCACTCCTTACAGTCTACCGGAGGGGTCTTAATCGGAGTTACAGACCAAACTGGCCTGCAGAGGAGATTTAACTGACCTAAACCAATACATCCGGATGTCCACATCCATTGGCAACCTACTGGTGGACCGCAGACCTATATAGTCGCCCATGGCCTGCGAGTCTTCCACGCCCTTCTCTTGTCCATCACGGTCTAATAGCTCCGAACCCATGCAACTTGGCGACGCCCCTCTCACGCCTGCCGAGAGACATCGGAGGTTACGTGTGAACCTGTTCCTCTATTGTGGAGAGAGTAACCACCTACCCAATAGCTGTCCGATTCCTGTATATGCCCAGTTCCCGAGCGTCTTCAGCAAGAAAAAGGCGTCCATTCTGCCTCCTCATCGCCCGGAGGACGGTGCGATTGACCTCCTTCCTGGGGTATCTCCCCCTAAGGGTCGGATCTACCCCTTGTCCATCCCAGAGAATGAGGCTATGAACACCTATATAGAAGAGGCCCTCGACAAGGGATTCGTCCCTCCATCCATGTCTCCGGCTGCATCTAGTTTTCTTCTTTGTGAAAAAAAGGATGGTAGTCTCCATCCCTGCATAGATTACTGATCCCTCTTACAATCAAGAATCGCGTTCCTCTTCGTCTTATTCCGGCCGCACTAGAACAAGTTGGACAGGCTACTATCTACTCTAAACTGGACCTTTATAGTGAATACAACCTGGTCCGTATCCGAAGGGGGGATAAATGGAAGACGGCGTTCATCACCTCTAGGGGCCACTACGAATACCTGGTTATACCCTACGGTCTCACCAATGCTCCCACAGTCTTCCAGTCCTTCACAAAGGAAGTTTTCCAGGTCATAATCAACCAGTTCCTCATCGTGTACATTGACGATATCTTGATCTACTCTTATTCCATTGCAGAGCACATACAGCATGTGCAACAGGTCCTCCAACGGCTACAGGACCACCATCTTTATGTCAAGGCTGAGAAGAGCGCTTTTCATGTAACTACAGTAACATTCCTAGGTATCGCGTTGACACCCGGAGGGGTCAACATGGACGAAGGCAAAGCCACTGCCGTGCTTAACTGGCCCAAACCTACCACTGTAAAGGAACTACAACGTTTCCTAGGATTTTCCAACTACTACTGCCGGTTCATCCAAAACTGCAGCAGCACAACCGCTTCTCTCTCAGCAGTCAAAAGACCCTCCAATGGACCGACACCGCCCTTACAGCTTTTGAAACTTTGAAACGCCTCTTCACCTCTGCACCCATCCTTAAGCAGCCAGATCCTACCCTTCCATTTGTTCTGGAGGTTGATGCATCCGAGGTCGGCGTTGGAGCGGTTCTCTCTCAGCGGGTAGGGACACCTCCCAAATTACACCCGTAGGCCTTCTTTTCCAAGAACCTGTCACCCGCTGAGAGGAACTATGATGTCGGGGAACCGAGAGCTCCTCGCCATGAAGCTGGCTATCGAAGAGTGGCGCCACTGGTTAGAGGGAGCTCATCACCCATTCCTGGTCCTCAGGACCGCCGTAATTTAGAGTACTTAAGACATGCTAAGAGGCTCAATCCCAGACATGCTCGCTGGGCACTCTTCTTCACCCGACTCAAATTCCAATTCACCGTCACCTATCTGCCCGGTAAGAAAAATGTGATGGCTGATTCCTTATCCCCTCTATATGACTCCCCTTCCTCTAACCCAGCTCCCGAGCCCATCCTGCCTCCGTCTTGTGTCGTGGGACCCATACAGTGGGAAATCCAATCAGCCGTCCAAGAGGCCCTACGCTCCGACCCAGCAACTAATGCAGTGGTGCCATACCTCGCTGAGTTCTGGCCATCCCGGGATCACCCGGACCACGGAGCTACTGACCCGCAAGTTCTGGAGGTCATCCCTAACAGCAGACGTACGAGATGACGTCCTGTCCTGTCTGTGCATGGGATGAGCCTCGCCAACTACCGACCGGTAAACTCAAGTCTTTACCTACACCACACAGACCATGGTCCCACATCGCCATGGATTTCCTCACGGATCTGCCAGACTCTTCGGGCTTCACTACTATTTTAGTTGTAGTGGACCGGTTCTCCAAGATGTGCCGACTCATTCCCCTTCTGCATCTACCTAATGCCATGGAATTGGCCGAGTGCATGTTCCAACAGATGTTCCGTCTGTATGGGATCCCGCAGGACATCATTTCTGGTCGGGGGCCCCAGTTTGTCTCCAGGGTGTGGCGAGACTTCTGCGAGTGACTGGGGGTCTCCATCAGCCTATCCTCCAGGTACCATCCCCAAACCAACGGGCAGACGGAACACCTGAATCAGGAAATAGGGAAGTACCTCTGCCAACACTGCACCCACCAACCACACGAGTGGAGTCGTTATCTAGCCTGGGCCGAATACGCACAGAACTCCCTGGTGCTTTTCTCACTCCTTCTCACTCCTTTTCAGTGTGTCCTTGGATACCAACCCCCCTCCATGTTCCCATGGGAAACAGAGCCCGGAACTGTGCCTGACATCTGAGTGGTTTTGACGTAGTGAGCAGGTTTGGGAGACCGCACATCGGCACTTACCTCTCCCAGAAACGGTTCGCTGACCGGCGTCGTCGACCTACTCCACTCTTCCACCCTGGGCAACATGTGTGGCTCTCTACCTGGGACATCCTGCTTCGTGACCCCTGCAAAAAGTTCAGTCCCCGGTTCATTGGTCCCTTCAAAAATAACACACCGCATCAATCCTGTCACCTACCGTCTCCAGTTGCCCCGCCATTACCGGATCTCCTCATCCTTCCACGTGTCTCTTCTCAAGCCTGTGAGTTACAGCCCTGTCCATCCTCCAGTTGTGCACCGGCTTATTCCGTCCAAGCCCTCCTTGACTCCAAGTGCCTGGGTGGTCCCATTCTCTATCTGGTGGGGGGGTACTGTAACGTCTGCTTCCAACTCACACTCTCAAACACATAGAGGCCCTGAATGCAGCTCACTTTGCAGCCCACTTTCCAGCTTACACTCTCAAACACATTGATCCCCTGAACACAGCTCACTCCAGATCCCAATCACCTGAATTCTGATCACCTGTTCACACACCTGTATGTCATTTACACACAATATTTAGTTCAGTTCATTGTGAGGTATTGTTTGTTTTTTGTCCACATTCTATTCAGAGCTTTGTTTATTTCCATATTAGTCCTCCCGTGTATCGTAGTTTTTGGCCATCCTCACTAACAATGTTTTTTTTGCCTATTCCCTGCCTGTACTTTTGCCTATCAGATTTCCTGTCATCCACCTCTTTCCTGATCTCCCGGACTATGTTATTAGCCTTTTCCCCTGTCTGTACTGTTACCTTTTTGGATTCCCTGTGTATGCCCTTCTGCCTGTCCCTGGACACAGCTACCTGCATCCTCCTGTGTATGACCTTCTGCCTGTCTCTGGACCCTGCAACCTTTCTCCTCCTGTGGTCTCCTGCTGCTCCCTGCGCTTGAAACCAGCACTTTGTCTCCCATCATATTCATTACAGGTGGACATGTTTATTAATTAGTGTGTGAGATGTATATATGGTCAGTAGTGTGACGGTTGTGGAGAAATCCAATTTGACATTTACTGAATTACATTTTTTTCTTGAAAGGTTTGAATTCAAAATGCTATAGAAAACCTTTCCCAAGTTGTTGTTTATGCACATTCCCCTGTAATTATTGGGGTCTGATTTGTCTCCACTCTTGTGGACAGGGGAAAAGTTAATACCATATTGAACAATTTTAAGCACAGCGTTTTGCAACTCAGGTGTGCTGTTTTTCAGCATTTAATTTCTGATGTTATCTAGACCACAAGATTTTATAGATTTGAGCTTTTCATTTAGTTCTTGTTGGGTTAGTGGGCCATTTTTAATGGATTTTGGTTGGTTTTAATGACTGATTCAAGGATGTTCAAATTTTCTTTCATTTCTAATTGTTTCTGTTGTCTTTTTGTGGGATGTTTTTGTAAAGATTATCAAAATACGTATTCCAAATTCCTTCATCTTGTATGGCTAAATCTTGTGGCTTTGTCGTGCTAAAATTGTTCCACGTGTTTCAGAACTGATTTTGTTTAATTGCGTTGTCAAGTGTCTTGTTGGTATAATTCGATGTGTTTCAGTGTATGTTTCTACGGCTTCAGAGTTTCACAATTTTCACAGCGTAGCTCTGGGTTGTTTTCTAATTGTTTAACATTCATTGTCAAACCATTTTTCAGAAACATTTTGTTTTTTGTTTCTGATGTTGCATTTCTTTGGTTTTCTCAAATTTGCTTTTAATGCTGCTTTTTGGAATATGCAATGGATGTTTTGAGTAGCCGAATTGACACCTTCTTTATTGTTCTGGTATTGTGAGTTATTGAAGAACTGTGTAGAGTTCAATGAATCTCTCTGCACTGTTTGATTGATGGTAGTAAACTTTCTCGATAGCCTGAGGGACAATGAATATCTGTCTCCACGACACCATGTTTCCAGTAGGATTATGATGTCCTGTCCCTTGATGTTTTTAATCAATTCTGGATGTGTTGTTTTATAACCAAAATGTGAAGAGTATAGGCACTGGATATTCCAAGAGCTGATAGTTAATGATCTCTTTTATAATAAGTGATATTCACTTCTTTTTTTCTTTCTCCCCCTTCTTTTTCTCTCTCCTTTTTGGCTCTCTCCCTTCCTCTCCTTTTTTTCTCTCTCGCGCCCTTCTCTCGCTTTTTCTCAATCGCTCTCCCTTTTTCTTGCTCTCCCTTTTTCTCTCTTTCTTGCTCTCTCTCTTTTCTCCATTTTCTCTCTCACTTTGTCTCTCCCCTTTTACTCTCTCTCTCTCCCCTTTTACTCTCTCTCGCTCCCCTTTTTCCCTCCACCCTCTTTCTCTCTTCCCTCTTTTTCTCTTTTTTCTGTCTCCTTCCTTTGTCTCTTTTCTCTCCTCTTTTTACTCCCCTTTTTCTCTCTCGCTCCCTTTTACTCTCTCTCTCCCCTTTTACTCTCTTCCTTTGTCTCTTTTCTCTCCTCTTTTTACTCTCCCCTTTTACTCTCTTGCTCCCCTTTTACTCTCTCTCGTTTCCCTTTTTCCCTCCACCCTCTTTTTCTCTCTTCCCTCTTTTTCTCTTTTTTCTGTCTCCTTCCTTTGTCTCTTTTCTCTCCTTTTTACTCTCCCCTTTTTCTCTCTCGCTCCCTTTTACTCTCTCTCTCCCCTTTTACTCTCTTCCTTTGTCTCTTTTCTCTCCTCTTTTTACTCTCCCCTTTTTCTCTCTCTCCCCTTTTACTCTCTTCCTTTTACTCTCTCCCCTTTTTCTCTCGATCTCTCTTTCTCTCTTCTCTCTCTCTCTCCCCTTTTTCTCTCTCTCTCATTTTCTCTCGCTCCTCCCTTTTTCCCCCTCCCTTTTTGTTTCTCTGTTTGTCTCTCTTCCCTCTTTTTCTCTTTTGCTCCTCCCTTTTTTTTTCTCTTTCCTTTTTATCTCTCCCTTCCTCTCCCTTTTCTCTCTCTCTCCTCTTTCTCTCTTGCCCTTCTTTTTTCTCTTTCCTTTTTATCTCTCCCTTTCTCTCTCGCTCCCTTTTCTCTGTCTCCCCTTTTTTTGTCTCCCTTTTTCTCTCTCTCTCCCCTTTTACTCTGTTCCCTTTGTCTCTTTCTTTCTGTCTCTCCCCTCTTTATATATTTTCTCTCTCGCTCCTGTTTTCTCTTTCTCTCCCCTTTTGTATCTCTCCCCCTTCTTTTTGTTCATCTCCCCCCCTTTTTTTCTCTACTCTTCTGCTCTCTCGCTCCCTTTTTTTTCTCTCACGCCCTTATTTTCTTTCTCTCCATTTTCTCTCTCGCTCCCTTTTCCCGTCTATCCTCTTTTTCTCTCCTTTCTCTCTCCCCTTACTCTCTCTCGCTCCCTTTTTCTCTCACTCCTCCCTTTCCCCCCCTCCCTTTTTGTTTACCTCCCTTTATGTCTCTCTCTCTTGCTCCTCCCTTTTTGTTTCTCTCGCTACCTTCTTTTTTTCTTTACCTCCATTTTCTTTCGCTCTTCCTTTATCTCTTTTTTCTCTCCTTTTTGACTCTTTCTGTCTCTTGTCTCTCCCCCTTTTACTATTTCTCTCTCCCCTTACTCTCTTTTTCTCTCTCTCCTCTTTTTCTCTCTCTCTCTCCCCTTACTCTCTCTCCCCTTACTCTCTCTCTCTCTCCTTACACTCTCTCTCTCTCCTTACTCTCTCTCTCTCCCCTTACTCTCTCTCTCCTTACTCTCTCTCTCCTTACACTCTCTCTCCCCTTACACTCTCTCTCCCCTTACACTCTCTCTCCCCTTACACTCTCTCTCCCCTTACTCTCTCTCTCTCTCCCCTTTCTCTCGCTCCCTTTCTCTCCCCCTTCTTTTTGTTCATCTCCCCCCCTTTTTTTCTCTACTCTCTCGCTCCCTTTTCCCCTCTATCTTTCTCTCTTCCCTCTTTTTCTCTCTTCTTCTACTCTCTCTCTCTTACTCTCTCTCCTTAAGCTCTCTCTCCCCTTTCTCTCTGCCTTTTTTCTCTTTCTCTCGCTCCCTTTTTTTCTCTTTCGCTCTTCCTTCTCTTTTTTCTCTCCTTTTTGACTCTTTCTGTCTCTTGTCTCCCCCCTTTTACTCTCTCTCTCTCCTCTTACACTCTCGCTCCTTACACTCTCTCTCCCCTTTCTCTCCCTGTCCTCTTACTCTCTCTATCTCTCTCCTCTTTCTCTCTCCCCATACTCTCTCTCGCTCTCCCCTTATCACTCGTTCCCTTTTTCTTTCGCTCCCTTTCTCTCGCTCCTCCATTTCTCTTTCCTATCTTTTCCCCCCCTCCCTTTATGTTTCTCTCCCTTTTTGTTCCTCTCCCTATATGTCTCTCTTCCCTCTTTCTCTCCTGCTCCCTTTTTCTTTCTTGCTCCTCCCTTTTTGTTTCTCTCTCCCCCTTTTTGTCTCCCTTTTTTCTTTCTCCATTTTCTCTCTTCTCACTCCCTTTTTTCTCTAACTTTTTTCTCTCTTCTTTTTGACTCTTTTGTCTCTCCCCCTTTTACTCTTTCTCTCTCTCCCCTACTCCTCTTTTTTTCTTGCTTCCTTTTTCTCTCGCTCCTCCATTTCCCTCTCTCACTCCTCCCTTTTCCCCTCCCTTTTTGTTTCTCTCCATTTTATCTCTCCTTTCCTCCCTTTTTCTCTCTGCTCTTCTCGCACCCTTCTTTTTTCTTTCTCTCCATTTTCTCTCACCCCTTTTACTCTCTCTCCTTTTTGACTATTTTGTCGCTCCTCCCTTTTTACCCCCTCCCTTTTTGTTTCTCTCTCCGTTTATGTCTCTTCCCTTTTTTTCTCTCTTGCTCCTCCCTTTTTGTTTCTCTCTGCCCTTCTCTCTCGTGCCCTTTTTTTCTCTTTCCTTTGTTTCTCCCTTCCTCTCCCTTTTCTCTCTCTCGGTCCTCCATTTCCCTTTGTCTCCCTCTCCTTTTTTCTCTCTATTTTTTTCTCTCTCTCTTCCCATACTCTCTCTCTAATTTCTCTCTCTCTCCCCTTTTACTCTCTCTCTCCCTTTCTCTCGCTCCTCCCTTTTTGTTTTTCTCCCCCCTTTTTGTTTCTCTCCCCCCTTTTTTCTCTCTCCCCTCTACTTTTTTCTCTCTCTTCCTTTTCTTTTACTCTCTCCTTTTACTCTCTCTCTTCTCTCCATTTTCTCTCTTGCGCCCCTTATTTTCTTTCTCTCCATTTTTTCTCTTGCGCCCTTTTTCCCTCTATCCTTTTTCTCTGTTCCCTTTGTCTCTCTTCTTTTACTCTCTCCTCTTTTACTCTCTCCTTTTTCTCCTTTCTTTCTATATCTCCTTTTTTCCTCTCCTCTTTTACTCTTTCTCTCTCCTCTTTTACTCTCTCTTTTTACTCTCTCTCCCTCTCATTCTCTCTTTTTTTATCTCACTCTTTTACTCTTTCACTCTCTCCCCTTACTCTCTCTCCTTTTACTCTCTCTCTCTCCTCTTTTTCTCTCTCCTCTTTTACTCTCTCTCTCCTCTTTTACTCTCTCTCTCCTCTTACTCAATTTTTTTTTCAAATTCAAGCTGCTTTATTGGCATGAAAAACATTGTGTCAATATTGCCAAAGCAACAATGTATACAATATACATTGTAATAAAATTATAAACAATGACAAATAATAATATAGAATGGCAGTAATTAATAATACAAAATTAAATATAAAAATAGTAACAATAAAATGGTAACAGTCAATAATGTAATAAAAAAATGAAACTATAACTAACTTATAACTAAATAACGGTCATCTTCACCATTACATTGGTACTACAACTACTATCATCATTACCACTACTACCACCACCACCATCATTAAACTGCTATCATTACCATTACCACCCATACCATTACTACTTGGAATGATAAACAACAATAATAATAGTAATAACAATAACAGTAATAACAATAACAGTCATAAGTGCTGCTTACTATGCAGATGTTATTATTCAGTGTCTCAGGCTATGGCAGGCAAATACATATTTGGCTGCAAGAGGAGCCATTGCTCCTTCGCCCATGAGTATTTTTAGTTTTTCCTCTGGGTTTAATAAGTTAAAATTTGGAATAAATGTAGACATTTCTGTGAATAATGAATCTCTTGGTGAGGAATATTTATCACAGTAAAGGAGAAAGTGCATCTCTGTTTCTACATCCCCTGTCGTGCAGTGATCACATACACGCTCCTCTTTGGGTAGCCATGTCTTTTTATGTCTGCCGGTTTCTATTGCCAATCGGTGGTCACTCAGCCTGTACTTGGTAAGGATCTGTCTCTGCTTCGTATCTCTGACAGAGTAGAGATATTCAGCCAATTCATATTCTCTGTTTAGGGTCAGATAGCAATTTAGTCGGCTTTGGGATTTTGTTTCGTTTTTCCAATGTTGTATATATGAGTCCTTTGATTGGTTCATGATTTTGTTTATTGGAATTCTTTCTTTTGAAGCAGTGCTGGTGTCAGCTTGGTTGGTGAGGTCCAACACCAGCTGACTTGAGAGGGCTCGTTTCTGGGCTCAGCTCTTGGGTTTGAAGTGCTTTAAATTGCAGACTCGAATTTGGACTTGAATTTAGATGTAGCCAAAATTTTAATGATCTTTTCTGTATTTTCATTATTACTGGAAAGCGGCCCAATTCTGCCCTACATGCATTAGTTGGTGTATTTCTCTGGACTTGTAGGATTTTCCGACAGAATTCTGCATGTAGGGCTTCAATTGGATGTTTGTCCCACATTTTAAAGTCCAGTTTATTGAGTGGCCCCCAAACCTCACTTCCGTAAAGAGCTATTGGTAGGATTACACTGTCAAATATTTTGGTCCAAATTCTAATTGGGATGTTGATTTTGAATAATTTCATTTTTATTGCATACAATGCTCTGCGGGCTTTTTCTTTGAGTGCATTCACTGCCCTATTAAAGTTTCCCGATGCAGATATGGTCAGACCAAGGTAGGTGTAATTTTTTGTGTGTTCAATGATGGTGTTGTTCAGGGTGAATTTATATTTGTGTTTCTGACATCTGTTTTGTTTTTGGAAAATCATGATTTTAGTTTTTGGGAAATTTACTGCCAGGGCCCAATTATGGCAATATTGCTCTAGAATATTAATGTTCTGTTGAAGACCTTCTTTGGTTGGTGATAGAAGTACCAAGTCATCAGCATATAGCAGGTATTTCACCTCTGTGTCAAATAGTGTGAGTCCTGGGGCTGGAGAATTGTCCAACATGTCTGCTAATTCATTGATATAAATGTTGAAAAGATTTGGACTCAAACTACAGCCTTGTCTCACACCTCGACATTGTGAAAAGAATTCTGTTCTTTGGTTTTTGATTTTTATTGCACACTTGTTTTCTGTGTACATACATTTTATTAAGTCATACACCTTACCACCAAGCCCACTTTGGAGAATTTTGTAGAATAGCCCTTCGTGCCAAATAGAATCAAATGCTTTTTTAAAGTCAATAAAGCAAGCAAAGATTTTGCCCTCTTTTTTTTTGGTGGACGTGTTTATTAATTAGTGTGTGTAAGGTGTATATATGGTCAGTAGTGCGATGGTTAGGGAGAAAGCCAATTTGACATTTAGTTATTACATTTTTTTCTTGAAGAAAGGTTTGAATTCTTGAATTCAAAATGCTACAGAAAACCTTTGCCAAGTTACTGTTTACACAAATTCCCCTGTAATTATTGGGGTCTGATTTGTCTCCACTTTTGTGGATAGGGGAGATGAGCCCCTGGTTCCAGACATCAGGGAAGCAGCCAGAAGTTAAAACCATGTTGAACAATTTAAGCACAGCATTTTGCAACTCAGGTGTGCTGTTTTTCAGCATTTCATTTCTGATGTTGTCTAGACCACAAGCCTTCTTTGATTTAATAGATTTGAGCTTTTCATTTAGTTCTTGTAGGGTTATTGGGTAATCTAATGGATTTTGGTTGTTTTTAATGACTGATTCAAGGATGTTCAATTTTTCTTTAATTTCTAATTGGTTCTGTTTTAAGTCTTTTTGTGGGATGTTTTTGTATAGATTATCAAAATAAGTTTTCCAAATTCCTACATCTTGTATGGCTAAATCTTGTGGCTTTGTTGTGCTTAAATTGTTCCACATGTCCCAGAACTGATTTTGGTCAATTGCGTTTTCAATTTCATCAAGTGTCTTGGTATAATTCAGTTTCTTGCGTTTCAGTGTATGTTTATACTGTTTCAGAGTTTCCAAGTATTCATATCGTAGCTCTGGGTTGTTTTGCTGCTTATGTTTTTTGTTTGACATTTGTCTTAGGTGTTTTCTAATTGTTTTACATTCATTATCAAACCATTTGTCAGAAACATTTTGTTTTTTGTTTCTGATGTTGCATTTCTTTGGTTTTCTCAAATTTGCTTTCGATGCTGCTTTTTGGAATACGCAGTTGATGTTTAGAGTAGCCGAATTGACACCATCTTTATTGTTTTGGTATTGTGAGTTATTGAAAAACTGTATAGAGTTCATCATTTCATTTGAGTTCAATGTTTCAATGAATCTCTCTGCACTGTTTGGAGCCCATCTGTACGATTGGTTTATGTTGTAGAGTTTATTGGGCAGTTTTTTTGAATGAATATTGCCGGTTAATTTCTTCAAAAACACGTTGATCTGACTGTGATCTGACAATAGTGTCTGTGGTCTGACAGTGAATGCACTAATGGAGGAGGGGTCAATGTCCGTGATGGCATAATCGACTACACTTGTCCCAAGAGCTGAGCAGTAAGTAAACTGACCTAAAGAGTCCCCTCTGATTCTACCATTAAGCATGTACAGGCCTAAGGCTCGACAGAGATGCACTAACTCCTTCCCATACTCTCTCTCTCTCTCTTTCTCTCTCTCTTATTCGCTCTCTCTCTCTCTCTTACTCTCTCTCTCTCTTACTCTCTCGCTCCTCTTTTACTCTCTCTCGCTCTCCTCTTTTACTCTCTCTCGCTCTCCTCTTTTACTCTCTCTCCTCTTTTACTCTCTCTCTCCTCTTACTCTCTCTCCTGCTCTCCTCTTTTACTCTCTCCTCTTTTACTCTCTCCCCTTACTCTCTCCCCCTTCTTTCTCTCTCGCTCCCGTCTCCCTTTTGCTCTCTCTGTTTCTCTTTGCGTTGTCTCTCTTTTACTCTTTCTCCCTATCTCTTTTTCCCCTCTCCTCTTTTTCTCCCTACCCTCTTTTTCTTTCTGTCTCTATTCTCTCTGCCTTTTTTCCCTCTCTCCCCAGTCTGTTTTCTCTCGCTCTTTCGCTCCCTTTTTCTCTTTCTATGGACGCAATAGCGCTATGTGGCCACCAGATGGAGGAATTGGAACAAAATGAACATGAAGTCACTGCCATTATCAGACAATTTCCAATGGGATTTAAAAAAATTTTTTTTTGAATTTATGGGTAATAATAGGAGGAAGATGGATGCCCCCCCCCAAAACATTATATATAGGGGTAAAAGGGGTCAAAATAAGGAACGCTTCACGAATTTGCGTGTCATCCTTGCGCAGGGGCCATGCTAATCTTCTCTGTATCGTTCCAATTTTAGTATATGTGCTGCCGAAGCGAGCACAATACAGACATAGGAGAGGCCCTCATATATAGAGCACAACCCCCCTGACGTTTCGGGTCCTGGTTGGGGTCAAACAGACCTTCAGAGGCTCAACAACCACCCTGAGAAGATTCCCACAGGATATTGTATAGACATGAACCTGGTAGGGATGATAATGGCCACCTTGTGTGTTGTAATGTTCTAGCCTCTGCCTCAGAGAGTTGCAATGTATGCTGGGTGATATGCGAGTACACTGTCCCGTCTAGGACATTGATAGGGTAGAACATAACGACGTAACAAAAGCCCTCCCACAAAACTCCACCCACTCACTGAAACCCGACACGCTCTGGGGCTGCATTCACAAAAGGTCCTCACACACAGACGTAGCAGGAAATGTGAAGCCTACGAGAGAGAAACCCTAACATGAGAAAAGAGGGAAGAAAGAAAGGATAAAGGGAAAAAGAGAGACATAAAGAAGGGGGAGAGAGAAAGAGTCATAATGGAGATATAAAGAGAAGAGACAGAGAGGAAGTGAGAAAGTAAAAGGGGAGAGAGAGTAAAAAGATAGAGGGAAAAGGGAAGCGAGAGAGAAAGAAAATAAGAAGGGCGCATTAGAGAGAGAGAAAAAAGGGGGGGAGAGACAGAAAGAGTCAAAAAGGAGAGATAACGAGAGAGAGAGAGAAACCCTAACATGGGGATTTTAAAATCGTCTACCTTATGTGAAAATGTGCTATTTGGTATACAGTGAAGTCAGCCAAACCAAAGAGAGAGAGAGAGAGAAAGGAGAGAGAGAGAGACTACATAATTTCCTTGACGAACACAACGTCCTGAGCGGAAGCCAGATTGGATTTCTAAAAAATTATCGTACAACAGACCACATTTACACCCTCCACACTCTAATTGATAAACAAGTTAACCAAAACAAAGGCAAAATCTACTCGTGTTTTGTAGATTTCAAGAAAGCATTTGATTAAATTTGGCACGAAGGTCTTTTTTATAAACTAATAGAAAGTGGTATTGGAGGGAAAACATATGATTTTATTAAATCAATGTACACTATAAACAAATATGCGGTTAAAATTGGCAACAAGCAAACAGACTTCTTCTCTCAGGGGCGTGGAGTGAAACAGGGCTGCCCAATAAGTCCAACATTATTTAACATCTACATTAATGAATTGGCAAAAACATTAGAAGAATCGGCAGCACCTGGTATCACCCTACACAACACTGAAATCAAGTGTCTGCTGTACGCAGGTGACCTGGTGCTGCTGTCTCCCACTAAATAGGGGTTACAGCAGCACCTAGATCGTCTTCACAGGTTCTGTCAGACCTGGGCTCTGACCGTTAACCTAAAAAACCCAAATATAATGATATTCCAAAAAAGGGCCGGAAATAAGGATGACAAATATAAATTCTATTTGGACACAGTTCTATAAGAACACACCAAAAACTACACATATCTAGGACTAAATATCAGCAACACAGGTAGCTTTCACATGGCTGTGAATGAGCTGAGAGACAAAGCAAGAAGAGCATTCTATGCCATTAAAAGGAACATCAGAATTGAAATTCCAATTAGAATCTGGCTAAAAAAAATTCAATCAGTTATAGAACCAATTGCTCTATATGGCAGTGAAGTATGGGGTCCACTCTCTAATAATGAATTTACTAAATGGGACAAACAGCCAATTGAAATATTGCATGCAGAGTTTTGCAAGACTGTATTGCAAGTACAAAGAAAAACTCCAAATAACGCATGTAGGGCAGAATTGGGCCAATACCCCCTCCTCATTCGAATAGAAAAAAGAGCCATCAAATTTTACAACCATCTAAAAACAAGTGACCCTAAAACATTCCATCACACAGCTCTACAATGTCAAGAGATGAAACCAGAGAAGAGTCCCCTCAGCCAGCTGGTTCTGAGGCTCAGTTCACCAACCCAAACCAACCCCATAGAGCCTCGGGACAGCCCTCAGAAAATCTGGCCCAACCAAATCATCACAAAACAAAAAGAAAAATATATCACCTATTGGAAAGACACCACAAAAAATCAAAGTAAACTTCAATGCTATTTGGCTCTAAACAGACAGTACATGGTGGCAGACTATCTGACCACTGTGACTGATAGAAAACTGAGGAAAACATTGACTAGGTACAGACTCAGTGAGCACAGTCTGGCTATAGAGACCGGTCGTCACAGACAAACCTGGCTGCCCAGAGAGGACAGGCTGTGCTCACTCTGCTCCAGGGGAGAGGTAGAGACAGAGGTGCATTTCCTATTACACTGTGACAAATACTCAGACCTAAGAGCATATTTCTTTCCCAAAATGATAATTCAATACAAAGAATTTGAAACTATAAAAGATGAAGAAAAAATCTAATATTTATTGGGTGAAAAGCCAAAATGTGCAATTTTGGCAGCCAAATATGTGTCCTCCTGCCACAACCTGAGGGACAGCCAGTGAAAAGTGCAAAGTAATGTTGATAATATTTCCCATTTAGCTTAGTTTTGTTTTGTCTTTCATACCAGGTCATATGTCTTCTCAGTCATGTTGACACTGGTCTACTACCATTGCTTTAATGTATTGTTGTTCTGATTAATATTGTTGTTGTTAATGGTAATCCCATGTCCACTACTACTATTATTATTGCTGTTGGTCCCACCATTTATTTATATATAAATATATATATATTTTGTATATATATACATATATATTTTTATTTTTCGATATGTATACTTTGACAATGTAAGTAATAATGAACTTGCCATGTCAATAAAGTCAATTGAATTGAGAGAGCGAGTAAAAGGAGAGAGAGAGTAAAAGAGAGAAAGTAAAAAGGAAAGAGAGAGAGAAAAAGGAGAGAGAGAGTGTAAAAGGAGAGAGAGAGAGAGATAAAGGAGAGAGAAAAGAGGGAAGAAAGAAAGAGGATAGAGGGAAAAGGGAGAAAAAGAGAGAGACAAAAAGGGAGGAGCGAGAGAGAGAAAAAGGGGAGAGACAGAAAGAGTCAAAAAGGAGATATAAAGAGAAGAGACAGAGAGGAAGTGAGAAAGTAAAAGGGGAGAGAGCGAGAGAGTAAAAGGAGAGAGAGAGAGAGAAAGTAAAAAGGAGAGAGAGCGAGTAAAAGAGGAGAGGGAAAAAGGAGAGAAAGAAAATCAGAAGGGCGCGAGAGAGAGAAAAAGAAGGGGGAGAGAAACAAAAAGGGAGGAGAGCTAAAGAGAGAGGAAGTGAGAGAGAAAAAGGAGAGAGAGAAAGCGAGAGAAAGGGGAGAGAGAGAGAAACCCTAACATGGGGATTTTAAAACCTTATGTGAAAATGTGCTATTTGGTAAGAAAGAAAGTGATCAATGATCAACTGTAAAAACTGTTGTTTTGTGACATTTTGACTTTAGTTATAGATGTAGAGACATTTAATTCATTATTTTAAGGAATGATTCTAGACTAAAATGTAGTGTAATAAGCTCAGCGTTTTCTGAATTAGAGCTTTTGGACTCCTTCCTCTGCTGGTTTGAGTTGCTTTTCCCCTGGTCTTTGTTCCTCACCCTTCCCCCGCTCTCTGCAACATGGCCCGGCCAAAGATACTTATAACTAACTCCCCATTTAGTAGCGAGATAAGCAGAATAGAGCGACACAGAAGAGTAGTAGAGAAGGAGAACGAGAGAAACAGCAGAGGAGAGGGAAACGGTAAAGAGAGCGATAGAGAACTAAAGATTCATATGTGGCCTGGCCGTGGTTGGAAGGTGACTGTTTCAGCTTTCATGTTGACACATTGCCAGTGTGGTTCAATAAGAGTTTTTTTAACTGGTGGTGGGGGGAGAGAGAAAAGGGAGAAGAGACAGAAGGGGGAGAGGGAGAATGAGAAAAGAGGATATGGGGGACGCTACATGGCCACCAGATGGAGGAATTGGAACAAAATTAGCATCCATCTGGTGGCCACATAGCGCTATTGCATCCATTGGCTTTAATTTTTAAAATACCCAATACGAAATTGACTTCATGTTAATTTTGTTCCAATACCTCCATCTGGTGGCCACGTAGCGCTATTGCATCCATTGGCTTTATCACTGACTCAGCCCTCTTTTTCTCTCGCTCTCTCCTTTTTTCTCAATCCCCCTTTCGCTCTCTCATTTTTGTCTCTTTTCTCTCCTCATTCTTCCCCTTTTTCTTAAACTCTCTCCCCTTTCTCTTTTTGTCTCTCTCCTTATTGAACCAAAGGGGAGAATGAGGAGAGAAAAGAAAGAAAAGGGGGAGAGAGACAAGAGGAGAGAGAGATGAAGGGGAGAATGAGAAAAGAAAAATGGGGCGAGAGAGAAATAAAGGGGGAGGGATCGCGAAAGGGGAGGGAGAGCAAGAGAAAAAGAGGAAGAAGGAGAGAAAAGGGGGGAGAGAGACAAAAAGGGAGAGAGAGAGAAAGGGGAGTGAAATAGAGAAAAAGGGGGAGAATGAGGAGAGAGAAAAAGGGAGAGGGAGAAAAAAGGGGGGAGAATGAGGAGAGAAAGAGACAAGGGAGCGAGTGAAAGGGGAGAGAGAGAGAAAAGGGGTAGAATGAGGAGAGAAGTGGGAGAGCGAGACAAATGAGAGAGAAAAAGGGAGAGGGTGAGCGAAAGGGGGAGAGAGAAAAAAGGGAGAATGAGGAGACAATAGATTTATTTATTTTTATCAGAAAAACGAGAGTTCAACTCCTCTCTCATTGCACTATGTTCAGCTCTTGTTCCACAGACTAAGTCCAGCCGTGCACCTGGTAATTGAACGGGTTACCATGTGCAAATTCCGGTATGACTCGAAATGGCTTCAGGAGGGTGCTGGAGGTCCATCTGGTATGGCTCTAAATGGCTTCAGGGGGTTGCTGGAGGTCCTTGGCCGGGTAGTGAGGGGAAATAGGAGGAAAAGAATGGGGAAAATATGGGGGACGGGAACATAGGAGGGTCAAATTAGGGCTGTGGAAAATATATGGGGGAATAAATAGCGGGGTGAAATAGGGGAGGGTAAAATTATTTACCTTCCCCTCCCCTATATATTTCCCACTATTTTCCCCTCCCATAATACCCTTCCCCTTACCCCTATTTTACCCTCCCAAATTTCCATTCCCCTCTATATTTTTCCCACTTTATCCCCTCCCCTCTTTTCCCCTCTCCCTATTTGCCATCCCTCAGATTTTTCCCACTATTTTCATTTTTGTCTTCTATCCCTCCCTCTCCCCTTTTCTCTCTCTCTCTCCCCCCTTTTAATCTCTCTCCCCCTCTCTCTTTCCCCCCATGTCATTGGTTTGGCTGACAGTGTCAGTGATAAAGCCAATGGATGCAATAGCGCTACGTGGCCACCAGATGGAGGTATTGGAACAAAATTAACATGAAGTCAATTTCCAATGGGATTTAAAAAATAAGCCAATGGATGCAATAGCGCTACGTGGCCACCAGATGGAGGAATTGGAACAAAATTAGCATCCATCATTTCATTTCATCACTCATTTTTGTCTCTCTTTTCTCTCCTCATTCTCAGTCTCTCCCCTTTCTCTTTTGTCTCTCTCCTCCCTTTTTATCTTCTCGCGCACCCTTTTTCTCACTCCATTTTCGATCTCTCCCTCCTCATTCTCTCCCTTTTCGCTCTATCTCTCTCATTCTCCCCCTTTTTCTCAATCCCTCTTTCTTGTTTCTCTCCCCCTCCCTTTTTCAAGCTCTCCCATTCTCCTCTCCCTCCCTTTTTGTCACTCTCCCTTTTTCTCTCGTTCTTTCTCTCCCCCTTTTTATAGTTTCTCTCTCTCCCCCTTCTGTCTCTCCTCTTTTCTCATTCTCCCTCTCCCCCTTCTGTCTCTTCTCCCTTTTCTCTCTCCCCCCACCACCAGTTAAAAAAACTCTTATTGAACCACACTGGCAATGTGTCAACATGAAAGCTGAAACAGTCACCTTCCAACCACGGCCAGGCCACATATGAATCTTTAGTTCTCTATCGCTCTCTTTACCGTTTCCCTCTCCTCTGCTGTTTCTCTCGTTCTCCTTCTCTACTACTCTTCTGTGTCGCTCTATTCTGCTTATCTCGCTACTAAATGGGGAGTTAGTTATAAGTATCTTTGGCCGGGCCATGTTGCAGAGAGCGGGGGAAGGGTGAGGAACAAAGACCAGGGGAAAAGCAACTCAAACCAGCAGAGGAAGGAGTCCAAAAGCTCTAATTCAGAAAACGCTGAGCTTATTACACTACATTTTAGTCTAGAATCATTCCTTAAAATAATGAATTAAATGTCTCTACATCTATAACTAAAGTCAAAATGTCACAAAACAACAGTTTTTACAGTTGATCATTGATCACTTTCTTTCTTACCAAATAGCACATTTTCACATAAGGTTTTAAAATCCCCATGTTAGGGTTTCTCTCTCTCTCCCCTTTCTCTCGCTTTCTCTCTCTCCTTTTTCTCTCTCACTTCCTCCCTCTTTATCTCTCCCCCCTTTTTCTCTTTCTCTCTCTCGCGCCCTTCTGATTTTCTTTCTCTCCTTTTTCCCTCTCCTCTTTTACTCGCTCTCTCTCCTTTTTACTTTTTCTCTCTCTCCTTTTACTCTCTCGCTCTCTCCCCTTTTACTTTCTCACTTCCTCTGTCTCTTTATATCTCCTTTTTGACTCTTTCTGTCTCCCCTTTTTCTCTCTCTCTCGCTCCTCCCTTTTTGTCTCTCCCTTTTCCCTCTTTTCTCTCTCCTTTATCTCTCTCTCTCTCTCCTTTTACACTCTCTCTCTCCTTTTTCTCTCTCTCTTTCCTTTTTACTTTCTCTCTCTCTCTCTCCTTTTACTCGCTCTCTCAATTCAATTCAATTGACTTTATTGACATGGCAAGTTCATTATTACTTACATTGTCAAAGTATACATATCGAAAAATAAAAATATATATGTATACAAAATATATATATTTATATATAAATAAATGGTGGGACCAACAGCAATAATAATAGTAGTAGTGGACATGGGATTACCATTAACAACAACAACAATATTAATCAGAACAACAATACATTAAAGCAATGGTAGTAGACCAGTGTCAACATGACTGAGAAGACATATGACCTGGTATGAAAGACAAAACAAAACTAAGCTAAATGGGAAATATTATCAACATTACTTTGCACTTTTCACTGGCTGTCCCTCAGGTTGTGGCAGGAGGACACATATTTGGCTGCCAAAATTGCACATTTTGGCTTTTCACCCAATAAATATTAGATTTTTTCTTCATCTTTTATAGTTTCAAATTCTTTGTATTGAATTATCATTTTGGGAAAGAAATATGCTCTTAGGTCTGAGTATTTGTCACAGTGTAATAGGAAATGCACCTCTGTCTCTACCTCTCCCCTGGAGCAGAGTGAGCACAGCCTGTCCTCTCTGGGCAGCCAGGTTTGTCTGTGACGACCGGTCTCTATAGCCAGACTGTGCTCACTGAGTCTGTACCTAGTCAATGTTTTCCTCAGTTTTCTATCAGTCACAGTGGTCAGATAGTCTGCCACCATGTACTGTCTGTTTAGAGCCAAATAGCATTGAAGTTTACTTTGATTTTTTGTGGTGTCTTTCCAATAGGTGATATATTTTTCTTTTTGTTTTGTGATGATTTGGTTGGGCCAGATTTTCTGAGGGCTGTCCCGAGGCTCTATGGGGTTGGTTTGGGTTGGTGAACTGAGCCTCAGAACCAGCTGGCTGAGGGGACTCTTCTCTGGTTTCATCTCTTGACATTGTAGAGCTGTGTGATGGAATGTTTTAGGGTCACTTGTTTTTAGATGGTTGTAAAATTTGATGGCTCTTTTTTCTATTCGAATGAGGAGGGGGTATTGGCCCAATTCTGCCCTACATGCGTTATTTGGAGTTTTTCTTTGTACTTGCAATACAGTCTTGCAAAACTCTGCATGCAATATTTCAATTGGCTGTTTGTCCCATTTAGTAAATTCATTATTAGAGAGTGGACCCCATACTTCACTGCCATATAGAGCAATTGGTTCTATAACTGATTGAATTTTTTTTAGCCAGATTCTAATTGGAATTTCAATTCTGATGTTCCTTTTAATGGCATAGAATGCTCTTCTTGCTTTGTCTCTCAGCTCATTCACAGCCATGTGAAAGCTACCTGTGTTGCTGATATTTAGTCCTAGATATGTGTAGTTTTTGGTGTGTTCTTATAGAACTGTGTCCAAATAGAATTTATATTTGTCATCCTTATTTCCGGCCCTTTTTTGGAATATCATTATATTTGGGTTTTTTAGGTTAACGGTCAGAGCCCAGGTCTGACAGAACCTGTGAAGACGATCTAGGTGCTGCTGTAACCCCTATTTAGTGGGAGACAGCAGCACCAGGTCACCTGCGTACAGCAGACACTTGATTTCAGTGTTGTGTAGGGTGATACCAGGTGCTGCCGATTCTTCTAATGTTTTTGCCAATTCATTAATGTAGATGTTAAATAATGTTGGACTTATTGGGCAGCCCTGTTTCACTCCACGCCCCTGAGAGAAGAAGTCTGTTTGCTTGTTGCCAATTTTAACCGCATATTTGTTTATAGTGTACATTGATTTAATAAAATCATATGTTTTCCCTCCAATACCACTTTCTATTAGTTTATAAAAAAGACCTTCGTGCCAAATTTAATCAAATGCTTTCTTGAAATCTACAAAACACGAGTAGATTTTGCCTTTGTTTTGATTAACTTGTTTATCAATTAGAGTGTGGAGGGTGTAAATGTGGTCTGTTGTACGATCATTTTTTAGAAATCCAATCTGGCTTCCGCTCAGGACGTTGTGTTCGTCAAGGAAATGATGTAGTCTCTCTCTCTCTCCTTTTTCTCTCTCTCTCTTTGGTTTGGCTGACTTCACTGCATACCAAATAACACATTTTCACATAAGGTAGACGATTTTAAAATCCTCATGTTAGGGTTTCTCTCTCTCTCGTTATCTCTCCTTTTTGACTCTTTCTCCCCCCCTTTTTTCTCTCTCTCTAATGCGCCCTTCTTATTTTTTTTCTCTCTCGCTTCCCTTTTCCCCTCTATCCTTTTACGCTCTCTCCCCTTTTACTTTCTCACTTCCTCTCTGTCTCTTCTCTTTATATCTCCATTATGACTCTTTCTCTTTCCCCTTTTTCTCTCTCTCCCCCTTCTTTATGTCTCTCTTTTTCCCTCTATCCTTTCTTTCTTCCCTCTTTTCTCATGTTAGGGTTTCTCTCTCGTAGGCTTCACATTTCCTGCTACGTCTGTGTGTGAGGACCTTTTGTGAATGCAGCCCCAGAGCGTGTCGGGTTTCAGTGAGTGGGTGGAGTTTTGTGGGAGGGCTTTTGCTACGTGTCGTTATGTTCTACCCTATCAACGTCCTAGATGGGACAGTGTACTCGCATATCACCCAGCATACATTGCAACTCTCTGAGGCAGAGGCTAGAACATTACAACACACAAGGTGGCCATTATTATCTCTACCAGGTTCATGTCTATACAATATCCTGTGGAAATCTTCTCAGGGTGGTTGTTGAGCCTCTGAAGGTCTGTTTGACCCCAACCAGGACCCGAAACGTCAGGGGGGTTGTGCTCTATATATGAGGGCCTCTCCTATGTCTGTATTGTGCTCGCTTCGGCAGCACATATACTAAAATTGGAACGATACAGAGAAGATTAGCATGGCCCCTGCGCAAGGATGACACGCAAATTCGTGAAGCGTTCCTTATTTTGACCCCCTTTACCCCTATATATAATGTTTTTGGGGGGGCATCCATCTTCCTCCTATTATTACCTATAAATTTACAAATATATTTTTTAAATCCCATTGGAAATTGTCCGATAATGGCAGTGACTTCATGTTAATTTTGTTCCAATTCCTCCATCTGGTGGCCACATAGCGCTATTGCGTCCATAGAAAGAGAAAAAGGGAGCGAAAGAGCGAGAGAAAACAGACTGGAGAGAGGAAAAAAGGCGGAGAGAATAGAGAGACAGAAAGAAAAAGAGGGTAGAGAGTAAAAGAGGAGAGGGGAAAAAGAGATAGGGAGAAAGAGTAAAAGAGAGACAACGCAAAGAGAAACAGAGAGAGCAAAAGGGAGACGGGAGCGAGAGAGAAAGAAGGGGGAGAGAGTAAGGGGAGAGAGTAAAAGAGGAGAGAGTAAAAGAGGAGCGAGAGAGAGTAAGAGGAGCGAGAGAGTAAAAGAGGAGAGAGAGTAAAAGAGGAGCGAGAAAGAGTAAAAGAGGAGCGAGAGAGAGTAAAAGAGGAGCGAGAGAGTAAGAGAGAGAGAGAGTAAGAGAGAGTAAGAGAGAGAGAGTAAGTAAGAGAGAGTAAGAGAGAGAGAAAGAGAGAGAGAGAGAGTATGGGAAGGAGTTAGTGCATCTCTGTCGAGCCTTAGGCCTGTACATGCTTAATGGTAGAATCAGAGGGGACTCTTTAGGTCAGTTTACTTACTGCTCAGCTCTTGGGACAAGTGTAGTCGATTATGCCATCACGGACATTGACCCCTCCTCCATTAGTGCATTCACTGTCAGACCACAGACAATATTGTCAGATCACAGTCAGATCAACGTGTTTTTGAAGAAATTAACCGGCAATATTCATTCAAAAAAACTGCCCAATAAACTCTACAACATAAACCAATCGTACAGATGGGCTCCAAACAGTGCAGAGAGATTCATTGAAACATTGAACTCAAATGAAATGATGAACTCTATACAGTTTTTCAATAACTCACAATACCAAAACAATAAAGATGGTGTCAATTCGGCTACTCTAAACATCAACTGCGTATTCCAAAAAGCAGCATCGAAAGCAAATTTGAGAAAACCAAAGAAATGCAACATCAGAAACAAAAAACAAAATGTTTCTGACAAATGGTTTGATAATGAATGTAAAACAATTAGAAAACACCTAAGACAAATGTCAAACAAAAAACATAAGCAGCAAAACAACCCAGAGCTACGATATGAATACTTGGAAACTCTGAAACAGTATAAACATACACTGAAACGCAAGAAACTGAATTATACCAAGACACTTGATGAAATTGAAAACGCAATTGACCAAAATCAGTTCTGGGACATGTGGAACAATTTAAGCACAACAAAGCCACAAGATTTAGCCATACAAGATGTAGGAATTTGGAAAACTTATTTTGATAATCTATACAAAAACATCCCACAAAAAGACTTAAAACAGAACCAATTAGAAATTAAAGAAAAATTGAACATCCTTGAATCAGTCATTAAAAACAACCAAAATCCATTAGATTACCCAATAACCCTACAAGAACTAAATGAAAAGCTCAAATCTATTAAATCAAAGAAGGCTTGTGGTCTAGACAACATCAGAAATGAAATGCTGAAAAACAGCACACCTGAGTTGCAAAATGCTGTGCTTAAATTGTTCAACATGGTTTTAACTTCTGGCTGCTTCCCTGATGTCTGGAACCAGGGGCTCATCTCCCCTATCCACAAAAGTGGAGACAAATCAGACCCCAATAATTACAGGGGAATTTGTGTAAACAGTAACTTGGCAAAGGTTTTCTGTAGCATTTTGAATTCAAGAATTCAAACCTTTCTTCAAGAAAAAAATGTAATAACTAAATGTCAAATTGGCTTTCTCCCTAACCATCGCACTACTGACCATATATACACCTTACACACACTAATTAATAAACACGTCCACCAAAAAAAAAGAGGGCAAAATCTTTGCTTGCTTTATTGACTTTAAAAAAGCATTTGATTCTATTTGGCACGAAGGGCTATTCTACAAAATTCTCCAAAGTGGGCTTGGTGGTAAGGTGTATGACTTAATAAAATGTATGTACACAGAAAACAAGTGTGCAATAAAAATCAAAAACCAAAGAACAGAATTCTTTTCACAATGTCGAGGTGTGAGACAAGGCTGTAGTTTGAGTCCAAATCTTTTCAACATTTATATCAATGAATTAGCAGACATGTTGGACAATTCTCCAGCCCCAGGACTCACACTATTTGACACAGAGGTGAAATACCTGCTATATGCTGATGACTTGGTACTTCTATCACCAACCAAAGAAGGTCTTCAACAGAACATTAATATTCTAGAGCAATATTGCCATAATTGGGCCCTGGCAGTAAATTTCCCAAAAACTAAAATCATGATTTTCCAAAAACAAAACAGATGTCAGAAACACAAATATAAATTCACCCTGAACAACACCATCATTGAACACACAAAAAATTACACCTACCTTGGTCTGACCATATCTGCATCGGGAAACTTTAATAGGGCAGTGAATGCACTCAAAGAAAAAGCCCGCAGAGCATTGTATGCAATAAAAATGAAATTATTCAAAATCAACATCCCAATTAGAATTTGGACCAAAATATTTGACAGTGTAATCCTACCAATAGCTCTTTACGGAAGTGAGGTTTGGGGGCCACTCAATAAACTGGACTTTAAAATGTGGGACAAACATCCAATTGAAGCCCTACATGCAGAATTCTGTCGGAAAATCCTACAAGTCCAGAGAAATACACCAACTAATGCATGTAGGGCAGAATTGGGCCGCTTTCCAGTAATAATGAAAATACAGAAAAGATCATTAAAATTTTGGCTACATCTAAATTCAAGTCCAAATTCGAGTCTGCAATTTAAAGCACTTCAAACCCAAGAGCTGAGCCCAGAAACGAGCCCTCTCAAGTCAGCTGGTGTTGGACCTCACCAACCAAGCTGACACCAGCACTGCTTCAAAAGAAAGAATTCCAATAAACAAAATCATGAACCAATCAAAGGACTCATATATACAACATTGGAAAAACGAAACAAAATCCCAAAGCCGACTAAATTGCTATCTGACCCTAAACAGAGAATATGAATTGGCTGAATATCTCTACTCTGTCAGAGATACGAAGCAGAGACAGATCCTTACCAAGTACAGGCTGAGTGACCACCGATTGGCAATAGAAACCGGCAGACATAAAAAGACATGGCTACCCAAAGAGGAGCGTGTATGTGATCACTGCACGACAGGGGATGTAGAAACAGAGATGCACTTTCTCCTTTACTGTGATAAATATTCCTCACCAAGAGATTCATTATTCACAGAAATGTCTACATTTATTCCAAATTTTAACTTATTAAACCCAGAGGAAAAACTAAAAATACTCATGGGCGAAGGAGCAATGGCTCCTCTTGCAGCCAAATATGTATTTGCCTGCCATAGCCTGAGACACTGAATAATAACATCTGCATAGTAAGCAGCACTTATGACTGTTATTGTTATTACTGTTATTGTTATTACTATTATTATTGTTGTTTATCATTCCAAGTAGTAATGGTATGGGTGGTAATGGTAATGATAGCAGTTTAATGATGGTGGTGGTGGTAGTAGTGGTAATGATGATAGTAGTTGTAGTACCAATGTAATGGTGAAGATGACCGTTATTTAGTTATAAGTTAGTTATAGTTTCATTTTTTTATTACATTATTGACTGTTACCATTTTATTGTTACTATTTTTATATTTAATTTTGTATTATTAATTACTGCCATTCTATATTATTATTTGTCATTGTTTATAATTTTATTACAATGTATATTGTATACATTGTTGCTTTGGCAATATTGACACAATGTTTTTCATGCCAATAAAGCAGCTTGAATTTGAAAAAAAAATTGAGTAAGAGGAGAGAGAGAGTAAAAGAGGAGAGAGAGAGTAAAAGAGGAGAGAGAAAAAGAGGAGAGAGAGAGAGTAAAAGGAGAGAGAGTAAGGGGAGAGAGTGAAAGAGTAAAAGAGTGAGATAAAAAAAGAGAGAATGAGAGGGGGAGAGAGTAAAAAGAGAGAGTAAAAGAGGAGAGAGAAAGAGGAGAGGAAAAAATGAGATATAGAAAGAAAGGAGAGAGTAAAAGAGGAGAGAGTAAAAGAAGAGACAAAGGGAACAGAGAAAAAGGATAGAGGGAAAAGGGCGCGAGAGAGAAAATGGAGAGAAAGAAAATAAGGGGCGCAAGAGAAAAGGGGAGCGAGAGAGAAAATGGAGAAGAGAGAGAGTAAAAGGAGAGAGAGTAAAAGAAAAAGAGAAAAAAGTAGAGGGGAGAGAGAAAAAAGGGGGGAGAGAAACAAAAAGGGGGGAGAAAAACAAAAAGGGAGGAGCGAGAGAAAGGGAGAGAGAGAGTAAAAGGGGAGAGAGAGAGAAATTAGAGAGAGAGTATGGGAAGAGAGAGAGAAAAAAATAGAGAGAAAAAAGGAGAGGGAGACAAAGGGAAATGGAGGACCGAGAGAGAGAAAAGGGAGAGGAAGGGAGAAACAAAGGAAAGAGAAAAAAAGGGCACGAGAGAGAAGGGCAGAGAGAAACAAAAAGGGAGGAGCAAGAGAGAAAAAAAGGGAAGAGACATAAACGGAGAGAGAAACAAAAAGGGAGGGGGTAAAAAGGGAGGAGCGACAAAATAGTCAAAAAGGAGAGAGAGTAAAAGGGGTGAGAGAAAATGGAGAGAAAGAAAAAAAGAAGGGTGCGAGAAGAGCAGAGAGAAAAAGGGAGGAAAGGAGAGATAAAATGGAGAGAAACAAAAAGGGAGGGGAAAAGGGAGGAGTGAGAGGGAAATGGAGGAGCGAGAGAAAAAGGAAGCGAGAGAAAAAGAGGAGAGTAGGGGAGAGAGAGAAAGAGTAAAAGGGGAGAGGGGAGAGAGAGAAAGAGTCAAAAAGGAGAGAAAAAAAGTTAGAGAAAAAAGGGAGTGAGAAGAGAGAAAATGGAGAAAGAAAAAAGGGAGACAAAAAGGGGGAGAGAGAAACAAAAAGGGAGGAGCAAGAAAGAAAAAGGGAGCAGGAGAGAAAGAGAGGGAAGAGACATATAGGGAGAGAAACAAAAAGGGAGAGAAACAGAAAGGGAGGGGGGAAAGATAGGAGAGAGAAATGGAGGAGTGAGAGAAAAAGGGACAGAGTGATAAGGGGAGAGAGAGTATGGGGAGAGAGAAAGAGGAGAGAGATAGAGAGAGTAAGAGAGAGAGAGTAAAAGAAGAGAAAAAGAGGGAAGAGAGAAAGATAAAGGGGAAAAGGGAGCGAGAGAGCGAAAGAGTAGAGAAAAAAGGGGGGAGATGAACAAAAAGAAGGGGGAGAGAAAGGGAGCGAGAGAAAAAGGGAGCGAGAGAAAGGGGAGAGAGAGTAAGAGTAAGAGGAGAGAGTAAGGGGAGAGAGAGTGTAAGGAGAGAGAGAGAGAGTGTAAGGAGAGAGAGAGAGAGTGTAAGGAGAGAGAGAGAGAGTGTAAGGAGAGAGAGAGAGAGTGTAAGGAGAGAGAGAGAGTAAGGAGAGAGAGAGAGTGTAAGGGGAGAGAGAGTGTAAGGGGAGAGAGAGTGTAAGGGGAGAGAGCGAGAAAAAAAGGAGAGATAGAAAAAGAGGAGTGTAAGGGGGGAGAGACAAGAGACAGAAAGAGTCAAGGAGAGAAAAAAGAGATAAAGGAAGAGCGAAAGAAAGAGAAAAAGGGAGTGAGAGAAAATGGAGAGAAAGAAAAAAAGAAGGTAGCGAGAGAAACAAAAAGGGAGGAGCAAGAGAGAAAGAGAGGGAAGAGAGACATAAAGGGAGAGAAACAAAAAGGGAGGAGTGAGAGAGAAAAAGGGAGCGAGAGAGAGTAAGGGGAGAGAGAAAATGGAGAGAAAAAGAGGATAGACGGGAAAAGGGAGCGAGAGAGAAAATGGAGAGAAAGAAAATAAGGGTGTGAGAGAGAAAAAGGGAGCGAGAGAGCAAAAGAGTAGAGAAAAAAAGGGGGGGAGATGAACAAAAAGGGGGAGAGAAAGAGAAAACAGGAGCGAGAGAAAAAATAGATAAAGAGGGGAGAGACAGAAAGAAAGAGACAAAGGGAGAAGAGTAAAAGGGGAGAGAGAAAAATGGGAGAGAAAAAGGGAGACAAAAAAAGGAGAGACAGAGAAAAGGAGATAAAAAGGAAAGAGAAAAAAAGAAGGGCATGAGAGAAAGAGGAGAGAAAAGGGATAGGAAGGGAGAGATAAAAAGGAAAGAGAAAAAAAGGGGAGAGAGAAACAAAAAGGTAGGAGCAAAAGAGAAAACGAGGGAAGAGAGACAAACGGAGAGAGAAACAAAAAGGGAGGGGGGAAAAGGGAGGAGCGAGAGAAAATGGGGAGAGAGAGAGAAAAAGGGGAGAGAGAGAGAGAAGAGAGAAAGAGAGATCGAGAGAAAAAGGGGAGAGAGTAAAAGGGGAGAGAGAGAAAAAGGGGAGAGTAAAAAGAGGAGAGAAAAGAGACAAAGGAAGAGAGAAAAAGGGGAGAGAGAGAGTAAAAGGGAGCTAGAGAGAAAAAAGGGGAAAGAGTAAAAAGAGGAGAGAAAAGAGACAAAGGAAGGAGGGAAGAGAGAAAAAGAGGGTGGAGGGAAAAAGGGAAACGAGAGAGAGTAAAAGGGGAGCAAGAGAGTAAAAGGGGAGAGTAAAAAGAGGAGAGAAAAGAGACAAAGGAAGAGAGTAAAAGGGGAGAGAGAGAGTAAAAGGGAGCGAGAGAGAAAAAGGGGAGTAAAAAGAGGAGAGAAAAGAGACAAAGGAAGGAGACAGAAAAAAGAGAAAAAGAGGGAAGAGAGAAAAAGAGGGTGGAGAGAAAAGGGGGAGAGAAAGAGAGTAAAAGGGGAGAGAGAGAGAGTAAAGGGGAGAGACAAAGTGAGAGAGAAAATGGAGAAAAGAGAGAGCAAGAAAGAGAGAAAAAGGGGAGAGAAAAAGGGAGAGCAAGAAAAAGGGAGCGAGAGAGAAAAAGCGAGAGAAGAAGGGCGCGAGAGAGAAAAAAAGGAGAGAGAGAAAAAGGGGGAGAAAGAAAAAAAGAAGTGAATATCACTTATTATAAAAGAGATCATTAACTATCAGCTCTTGGAATATCCAGTGCCTATACTCTTCACATTTTGGTTATAAAACAACACATCCAGAATTGATTAAAAACATCAAGGGACAGGACATCATAATCCTACTGGAAACATGGTGTCGTGGAAACAGATATTCAGTGTCCCTCAGGCTATAGAGAAAGTTTACTACCATCAATCAAACAGTGCAGAGAGATTCATTGAAACATTGAACTCTACACAGTTCTTCAATAACTCACAATACCAAAACAATAAAGAAGGTGTCAATTAAGCTACTCAAAACATCCATTGCATATTCCAAAAAGCAGCATTAAAAGCAAATTTGAGAAAACCAAAGAAATGCAAGATCAGAAACAAAAAACAAAATGTTTCTGAAAAATGGTTTGACAATGAATGTAAAACAATTAGAAAACAACCCAGAGCTACGCTGTGAAAATCGTGAAACTCTGAAGCCGTAGAAACATACACTGAAACACATCGAATTATACCAACAAGACACTTGACAACGCAATTGAACAAAATCAGTTCTGAAACACGTGGAACAATTTAAGCACGACAAAGCCACAAGAATTAGCCATACAAGATGAAGGAATTTGGAATACGTATTTTGATAATCTTTACAAAAACATCCCACAAAAAGACAACAGAAACAATTAGAAATGAAAGAAAATATGAACATCCTTGAATCAGTCATTAAAACCAACCAAAATCCATTAAATTGCCCACTAACCCAACAAGAACTAAATGAAAAGTTCAAATCTATAAAATCTTGTGGTCTAGATAACATCAGAAATGAAATGCTGAATAACAGCACACCTGAGTTGCAAAATGCTGTGCTTAAAATTGTTCAATATGGTATTAACTTTTCCCCTGTCCACAAGAGTGGAGACAAATCAGACCCCAATAATTACAGGGGAATGTGCATAAACAACAACTTGGGAAAGGTTTTCTATAGCATTTTGAATTCAAACCTTTCAAGAAAAAAATGTAATTCAGTAAATGTCAAATTGGATTTCTCCACAACCGTCACACTACTGACCATATATACATCTCACACACTAACTAATAAACATGTCCACCTGTAATGAATATGATGGGAGACAAAGTGCTGGTTTCAAGCGCAGGGCGCAGCAGGAGACCACAGGAGGATGCAGGTAGCAGGGTCCAGAGACAGGCAGAAGGTCATACACAGGAGGATGCAGGTAGCTGGGTCCAGGGACAGGCAGAAGGGCATACACAGGAGGAGGCAGGTAGCAGGGTCCAGGGACAGGCAGAAGGTCATACACAGGAGGAGGCAGGTAGCAGGGTCCAGGGACAGGCAGAAGGTCATACACAGGAGGAGAAAGGTAGCAGGGTCCAGAGACAGGCAGAAGGTCATACACAGGAGGATGCAGGTAGCTGGGTCCAGGGACAGGCAGAAGGGCATACACAGGGAATCCAAAAAGGTAACAGTACAGACAGGGGAAAAGGCTAATAACGTAGTCTGGGAGATCAGGAAAGAGGTGGATGACAGGAAATCTGATAGGCAAAAGTACAGGCAGGGAATAGGCAAAAAAAAACATCAGTGGGGATGGCCAAAAACTACGATACACGGGAGGACTAATATGGAAATAAACAGAGCTCCGAATAGAATGTGGACAAAAACAAACAATACCTCACAATGAACTGAACTAAATATTGTGTGTAAATGACATACAGGTGTGTGAACAGGTGATCAGAATTCAGGTGATTGGGATCTGGAGTGAGCTGTGTTCAGGGGATCAATGTGTTTGAGAGTGTAAGCTGGAAAGTGGGCTGCAAAGTGAGCTGCATTCAGGGCATCTATGTGTTTGAGAGTGTGAGTTGGAAGCAGACGTTACAGTACCCCCCCACCAGATAGAGAATGGGACCACCCAGGCACTTGGAGTCAAGGAGGGCTTGGACGGAATAAGCCGGTGCACAACTGGAGGATGGACAGGGCTGTAACTCACAGGCTTGAGAAGGGACACGTGGAAGGATGAGGAGATCCGGTAATGGCGGGGCAACTGGAGACGGTAGGTGACAGGATTGATGCGGTGTGTTATTTTTGAAGGGACCAATGAACCGGGGACTGAACTTTTTGCAGGGGTCACGAAGCAGGATGTCCCAGGTAGAGAGCCACACATGTTGCCCAGGGTGGAAGAGTGGAGTAGGTCGACGACGCCGGTCAGCGAACCGTTTCTGGGAGAGGTAAGTGCCGATGTGCGGTCTCCCAAACCTGCTCACTACGTCAAAACCAGTCAGATGTCAGGCACAGTTCCGGGCTCTGTTTCCCATGGGAACATGGAGGGGGGTTGGTATCCAAGGACACACTGAAAAGGAGTGAGAAGGAGTGAGAAAAGCACCAGGGAGTTCTGTGCGTATTCGGCCCAGGCTAGATAACGACTCCACTCGTGTGGTTGGTGGGTGCAGTGTTGGCAGAGGTACTTCCCTATTTCCTGATTCAGGTGTTCCGTCTGCCCGTTGGTTTGGGGATGGTACCTGGAGGATAGGCTGATGGAGACCCCCAGTCACTCGCAGAAGTCTCGCCACACCCTGGAGACAAACTGGGGCCCCCGACCAGAAATGATGTCCTGCGGGATCCCATACAGACGGAACATCTGTTGGAACATGCACTCGGCTAATTCCATGGCATTAGGTAGATGCAGAAGGGGAATGAGTCGGCACATCTTGGAGAACCGGTCCACTACAACTAAAATAGTAGTGAAGCCCGAAGAGTCTGGCAGATCCGTGAGGAAATCCATGGCGATGTGGGACCATGGTCTGTGTGGTGTAGGTAAAGACTTGAGTTTACCGGTCGGTAGTTGGCGAGGCTCATCCCATGCACAGACAGGACAGGACGTCATCTCGTACGTCTGCTGTTAGGGATGACCTCCAGAACTTGCGGGTCAGTAGCTCCGTGGTCCGGGTGATCCCGGGATGGCCAGAACTCAGCGAGGTATGGCACCACTGCATTAGTTGCTGGGTCGGAGCGTAGGGCCTCTTGGACGGCTGATTGGATTTCCCACTGTATGGGTCCCACGACACAAGACGGAGGCAGGATGGGCTCGGGAGCTGGGTTAAAGGAAGGGGAGTCATATAGAGGGGATAAGGAATCAGCCTTCACATTTTTCTTACCGGGCAGATAGGTGAAGCATGTCTTAAGTACTCCAAATTACGGCGGTCCTGAGGACCAGGAATGGGTGATGAGCTCCCTCTAACCAGTGGCGCCACTCTTCGATAGCCAGCTTCATGGCGAGGAGCTCTCGGTTCCCCGACATCGTAGTTCTTCTCAGCGGGTGACAGGTTCTTGGAAAAGAAGGCCTACGGGTGTAATTTGGGAGGTGTTCCTACCCGCTGAGAGAGAACCGCTCCAACGCCGACCTCGGATGCATCAACCTCCAGAACAAAAGGAAGGGTAGGATCTGGCTGCCTAAGGATGGGAGCAGAGGTGAAGAGGCGTTTCAAGGTTTCAAAAGCTGTAAGGGCGGTGTCGGTCCATTGGAGGGGTTTTTGACTGGTGAGAGCTGAGTGAGAAGCGGTTGTGCTTCTGCAGTTTTGGATGAACCGGCAGTAGTAGTTGGAAAATCCTATGGAACGTTGTAGTTCCTTTACAGTGGTAGGTTTGGGCCAGTTAAGCACGGCAGTGGCTTTGCCTTCGTCCATGTTGACCCCTCCGGGTGTCAACGCGATACCTAGGAATGTTACTGTAGTTACATGAAAAGCGCTCTTCTCAGCCTTGACATAAAGATGGTGGTCCTGTAGCCGTTGGAGGACCTGTTGCACATGCTGTATGTGCTCTGCAATGGAATAAGAGTAGATCAAGATATCGTCAATGTACACGATGAGGAACTGGTTGATTATGACCTGGAAAACTTATTTTGTGAAGGACTGGAAGACTGTGGGAGCATTGGTGAGACCGTAGGGTATAACCAGGTATTCGTAGTGGCCCCTAGAGGTGATGAACGCCGTCTTCCATTTATCCCCCCTTCGGATACGGACCAGGTTGTATTCACTATAAAGGTCCAGTTTAGAGTAGATAGTAGCCTGTCCAACTTGTTCTAGTGCGGCCGGAATAAGACGAAGAGGAACGCGATTCTTGATTGTAAGAGGGATCGGTAATCTATGCAGGGATGGAGACTACCATCCTTTTTTCACAAAGAAGAAAACTAGATGCAGCCGGAGACATGGATGGAGGGACGAATCCCTTGTCGAGGGCCTCTTCTATATGGGTGTTCATAGCCTCATTCTCTGGGATGGACAAGGGGTAGATCCGACCCTTTGGGGGCGATACCCCAGGAAGGAGGTCAATCGCGCAGTCCTCCGGGCGATGAGGAGGCAGAATGGACGCCTTTTTCTTGCTGAAGACGCTCGGGAACTGGGCATATACAGGAATCGGACAGCTATTGGGTAGGTGGTTACTCTCTCCACAATAGAGGAACAGGTTCACACGTAACCTCCGATGTCTCTCACGCCAAGTTACATGGGTTCGGAGCCATTAGACCGTGATGGACGAGAGAAGGGCGTGGAAGACTCGCAGGCCATGGGCGACTATATAGGTCTGCGGTCCACCAGTAGGTTACCATTGGATGTGGACATCCGGATGTATTGGTTTAGGTCAGTTAAACCTTCTCTGCAGGCCAGTTTGGTCTGTAACTCCGATTAAGACCCCTCCGGTAGACTGTAAAGAGCGCTGGGTCACTCCATCCACTGCCGGCAGCCATGGTGCGAAACTCAAGGGCATACTCAGTGGTGGAGCGATGGTCCCTGTCGCAGCTCACATAACAGGTCCCCGGTGTGACGACCTGAAGCCGAATGGTCGAACACCTCCTTCAGAACTTTGAGTGGCCCACAGGGCTGAGCCCCAATCCAGAGCTTTGTCTGTGAGTAGGGAGATGACGAAGTCCACTCTGTCTTTGACAGAGGTGAAGTCAGCGGGGTGATGGTCTATGTACGGGTTACACTGCATGAGAAATCCTTGACATCGTATTTATTAGGCATGGATATGGAGTGGGAGGAATGAGAGGAGGCTGTGGCACCTGGTATCGGTGAAACAGTAATGGACTGGCGAAAGAGGTCGCAGAGTTCATCGATTAATTCCTCCTGTCGGGTTAG